>NC_045575.1:5560609-5714694 GCF_009819795.1 Aythya fuligula
ATGGTGCCGCTCCTCCGAGTCCTGCCGCTGCCTCTCCAGCGACTCCTGCGTCCCTTTGAGGGCCTCGAGCTCGGTGGTCTTGGACTGCAGCTGGCGGCGGTACTCGGAGATCTCCTCCTGGGCCAGGCGGATGGCGTCCGTGTTCACCTTGGCCACCTCCGACAGCTTGTCCAGCCTCACTGCGGCGGGGAAAAGAGAGGGCGAGCTGCGGGAGGGGAGCCTCAAACCCTTGAAAAATCCTTTAAATCCCCCAAAATATCCTCTGCGGGACCAGCCCGCGGGGTCCCCTCTTCTCCAGCCCCCCCCTCTGGTGGTGCCCAGGAGGATGGGGGCGCCTGGGCAGGAATTTTCTCCACCCTGACCTTTTTCCAGCGCACCCCCCCCCCCCATTATTCCCCTGAGCTCCTGCCGCAGCCCCACGGACCCCCCCCACACCCCCCCCGGGCACCACCTCGCCACGCTGGGCTGCGGCCAGACGCACTGCTGGGGAGGGGGGGGGGGCAGAACTGGGGAGGGGCGTGCCGCAGAGCCCCCCCCCCCCCTCCTGGGGATGGGGAGAGCCGGAGCCCGCAGCCCCCCCCCCGCACCCCTGGGTGCTGTCCGCGGTGCCGAGGGGCCGCTGTCCGCGGTGCTGAGCCCAGCTCCCGGCGCACCCATGGGTGCCGAGCCCCGCAGCGCGGCGGGGACACACCCTGCGGGCCCCCCCCCGCCCCCGTCCTCGTCCTCCCCCCCCCCCCCCCCCGCAGGGGATGCGGCACCAGCCCCCTCCCCTCCCCGCAGCTCCTGCGGGCGGCGTGGGGCTGCCCCGACCTTGGGGGCGGCGGGGAGGGGACGGGGGGACCCTCCCCAAAAATCAGCCGGGGGGCCGTGCACACGGCTGGGAGGAGGGACAAGGACATGGGGGGGGATAAGGAGCTTGGAGGGGGACAGAGGGACTTAGAGCAACGCCCTGCTGCAGCTCAGATCTGGGGGCACCCTCCCGGGGTGGGGGCACCCTCCGGGCGCGCAGCACGAACAGGGTACCCCTAACCCCGCGGAGCATGCGGTGGGGGGGGGTGCAGGATTTTGGGGGGGATTTGGGGGGATTTTTGCTCACCGCGGAACCACTCCTCGGCCTGCAGGGTGCTGCGCGCCGCCGTGCCCTCCAGCTGTGCGCGCAGGTCGCGGAGCGCGGCGGTGACACCGGGGCGCAGGGAGGCCGGGGGGGGCTCGGCGGGGGCCTCCCGCAGCAGGGCGCCCACCTCGGCCCGGTGCTGCTTCCTCAGCAGCTCGGCCTCCTCCCGCAGCGCCCGGGCTCGCTCCTCCAGCGGCCCCCGGGCGCGCTCCTCCCGTGCCGAGCGCTGCTCCAGCCCCCGCGCCGCCGCCTCCAGCCCGGCTCGGTGCCGAGCCTCTTCCTCCAGCCTGCCCCGCAGCGCGGCCACGTCCTCGGCCAGGCGGCACCGCTCCAGCCTCAGCTGCCCCTTCTCGGCCCCCAGGCGCACCAGGGCTCCCCGCATATCGCGCAGCTCCCGGGCGTACAGCTCGCCCATGGCCGTGCGCCCCGCCTGCTGCTGCCGCAGCGCCGCCGCCTCGGCCGCCAGCGCCCGGTTGCGCTGCTCCAGCGCCCGCACCCGCTCGATGTAGCCGGCGAAGCGCTCGTTCAGCGCCTGCAGCAGCTCCTTCTCGCTGCGAGCCCGCGGCTCCCCCCCCTCCAGCGACTCCAGGCTCTCGGTGGTGGCCGACGACGAGGCGGCGGCGCTGCCCCCGCCGCCGCCACCGCCCCGCGCCGCGATCCCCGAGCGCCCCGGGGCCGGCACCGACCACGAGTGGAAGCCGCTGGAGGAGAAGGAGAAGGAGGAGGAGGCGGCGGAGCGCGGCATGGAGCGGCCAGGCTCCTTGCGGAGCCCCCCCGGGGGGGCCAGCAGCGCCTCCAGCACCAGGCTCATGGTGGTGGCCCCCGCCCTCACTGCGGCACCGCCGCCGCCGCCTCCCGCTTTATGGGGGCCGGCGGGGCCGCTCCGCCCCGCCGCCGGTACCGGGAGGGGGCCGGGCACCGGCAGCGGCACCGCCCCGAGCAGCCGCCGCAGCCCCCCGGGGGATGGGGGGGGCCGGGGGACAGCGACAAGGATGGAGCGGGGGGCACCGGGGGGAAGCGAGGGACCCCGCCATGGGGCCGGGGGGGGGTCCCGGGGGGCGCACGGTGGCACCCCCGTGGTGTGGGTGGGGGGCGAAGACCCCCGGGGGGCTCCACCCCCACGAGCTGGGGGAGCGGTGCTGCAGTGGGACCCCCGAGTCCTGGGAACGGGTCCCCAGTGTCACTGCGGGGTGGAGGGGAGGTGGGAATGTCCCCAGGAGGGCAGGGGGATTGGGGGGGGACCGGGATGGGACCCCGGGGTGGGGGGCAACCAGCCCGTCAGCCCACGGGGCCACCAGCCGAGCTGCACGTGCAGCCCTCCTGGGCCATCAGAGCGCACGGAGCACTGCAGCCATCGGCATCCGTGGACCACCGGGCCAAGACCCCCCCAACCAGCACGTGTGGACCTCTTAGAGTGCGAGGAGCCATGGGACACCTCGTGGTGTCAACCGGGTGACTACCCGGCCAACCAGCACGCGTGGAGCACTTGGTCTACGAGGAGCCGTGAGCTACGCGGCCAACCAGTGCGCATGGAGCACCCGACCCATTGGCTCTCATGGCTCACCGGGCCAAGAGGTAAACCCAACTAGTTGACCAGGTTGACTAGTTGACTAGTTGACTCAATCAGGTGACCACCCTATCAACCAGTTGACCACCCAACCAGGTTACCCAACGGGGTGACCACCTACCTAACCAGGTGACCACCCAACCAACCGGTTGACCACCTACCCAACTGGTTGACCACCCAACCAACTGGTTGACCACCTACCCAACCAGCTGACCACCTACCCAACCAGGTGACCACCCAACCAACTGGTTGACCACCTACCCAATGGGGTGACCACCTACCCAACCAGGTGACCACCCAACCAGTTGACCACCTACACAACTGGTTGACCACCTACCCAACCAGCTGACCACCTACCCAACCAGGTGACCACCCAACCAACTGTTGACCACCTACCCAATGGGGTGACCACCTACCCAACCAGCTGACCACCTACCCAACCAGTTGACCACCCAACCAGTTGGCTACCTACCCAACCCATTGACCCCTTGCCCACCCATCACACCAGGACCACTTGGCCCACGAGGGGCCGTGGGCACGGCGCCCCCCAGCAGCCCTGCACCCAACCACGGCCCCCCCCAGCCAACCAGCGCCTGCGGACCCCCCCGGCGGCCATGTCACCTACACCACCCGGCAAATCAGCACAGCGGCAGCTCGGCCAATCAGCAGCCAGGCCCAGCCCAGCCAATCAGTACGCCCGCAGCGCCCGGCCCTGGCAGTGGTCCCTGGGGGGGGGATGGAGGGGCTGCAGCCCCCCAGCCCCGGGGCATGCTGGGACGGGGTTCCCCACGCGCATGGCACGCGCTGACCTTGACGCGCGCCCTGCAGAACTCTCCCTACTCATCACTTTTGGTTTATTTTTTTATTTTTTCCTTTTTTTTTTTTTTTTTTTTCTCATTTTTTCCCTGTGTCAGGACGGAGGCGAGGGTTTGAGCGAGCAGCGCTTTGGCAGGCAGAGCCGCTGCAGTGCTGGGCGGCGGCAGGATGCTGCAGTCCCACCCCACCCCATAACGCCCTGTAACATCCCTGCACCCCATAAACCCCCCATAACCCTCCCACATCCCCCATAATCCCCCATAACCCATCCCCACCCCCCATAACCCCTGTATAAATCCCCTGCACCCCATAACCCCCCACACCCCATAAGCCCCTATAACATTCCCACACTCTATGACCCCCATAACCCCTGCACACCCCCCATAACCCCCCATACCCCCCCCATAACCCTGATAACCCCTCCATAACCCCTCCCAGCCCCCATAAACCCCCCTTAACCCATCCCCACCCCCCATAACCCCTATATAACACCTCCACACCCCATAACCCCCCACACCCCATAACCCCCCCATAACTTCCTATAACATTCCCACACTCTATAATCCCCATAACCCCCCCATAGCCCCCCATAACCCCCCCAGCTCCTATAACCCCCCATAACCCCCCATAACCCCCCCAGCCCCCATAACCCCCCCACAACCTCCCCCCACCCCAACCTCCCGACCCCCGGCTCAGCACAGGGGCTCAGTGGGGTGGCCCCGATCCTTTTGGGGACGCGGTGGCTCCGGGGAGGGGACGACACACACACAGCCCTGCCCTCCCCCCCCTCTCCCTGTCGCACCCCCTGTCCCCGTGCCCTTCCCCATGTCCCCTGTCCCCCCCCCAGCTCCCCACACCCATCCCTGTCCCCTCCCCCTCCCCCTGTCCTGTCCCCACTGTCCCCACCCCTGTCCCCCCCGTGACCCCCCCGTGTCCCCCTTGTCCCCCCGTGTCCCCCTTGTCCCCCCATGACCCCCCGTGACCCCCCCGTCCCCTCCCCGTGTCCCCCCCCCGCCCCTTCCCCACCCCGCGCTCCCCGTCCCCAAGCCCCACCCACCCAGCCCAAACCCCGCCCCCGCCGTGCACAAACCACGCCCACCCCGCCCAGACCACGCCCCAAACCACGCCCCCTTCCCCCGAGCCCCGCCCCCCGCCCCGGAACCGCTCCCGCCCCGCGCTCACTTCCGCTGGGGCCGGTGGCGGCGGGGCCGGGACCGGGACCGGGACGGGGACGGGGACGGGGCAGGTGCGGGGGGGGCCGGGACCGGGCCGGGATGGGACCGAGCGGGGCAGGGGGAGGGCTGCGGGCACACGGGGTGAGACCGGCACCGGGACCGTGATCCGGATTGGGATTGGGGTCGGGATTAGGATTGGGACCGGGATTGGGATTGGGGTCGGGGTCGGGATTGGGATCGGGACCGACTGGGGCCGATCGGGGCCGATCCGGGCCGGGGGCCAGCTGTTCCCCCCCGGGCTGCTGGGATCGGGAACAGGATCCGGATCTGGACCAGGATCCGGATCGGGATTAGGATAGGGATTGGGATCGGGATCGGGACTGGGACTGAGACTGGGATTGGGACCGACCGTGGCTGATTGGGGCCAGGGGCCAGCTGTGGCTCCCTGGGGTGCTGGGATTTGGACCAGGATCTAGATCGGGATTGGGATCGGGATTGGGATTGGGTTTGGGATTAGGATTGAGACTGGGACCTGGATCGGGACTGGGACTGGGACTGGGACTGGGACTGGGACCGACCTGGGCTGATGGGGGCCAGGGGCGAGCTGTGGCTCCCTGGGGTGCTGGGATTTGGACCAGGATCTGGATCGGGATTGGGATCGGGATTGGGATTGGGTTTGGGATTAGGATTGAGACTGGGACCTGGATCGGGACTGGGACTGGGACTGGGACCGACCTGGGCTGATGGGGGCCGGGGGCGAGCTGTGGCTCCCTGGGGTGCTGGGATCAGGACCAGGATCTGGATATGGACTGGGATTGGGATTGGGTTTGGGATTGGGACTGGGACCAGGATTGGGATTGGGACTAGGACTGGGACTGGGACTGGGACCGACCAGGTCCAACTGGGGCTGATCAGGGCTGGGGCTGAGCTGCAGCGCCACAGGGTGGAGGGAGCAGGATCAGGACTGGGATTGGGACTGGGATTAGGATTAGGACTGGGACTGGAATCAGGATTAGGACTGGTACTTGCATTGGGACTGGGACCAACCGGGGCTGATCGGGGCCGGGGCGAGCTGCAGCCCCCCTGGGTGCTGGGACTGGGACCGGGATAGGGATCAGGATCCAGATCCGGATCAGGCCCTGGGCACTTTTGGGATAAAAACCCCACAAATCAGTGAAATCCCCCCCGCAGCAGGCGCGGCGGCACCATGACGGACTCCAAGTACTTCACCACCACCAAGAAAGGTGAGGGGGGGCCCGGGCCGGCCCTGAGGGGTTTCGGGGGGCTCCCAGGGCCCGTCCCCACGCCCGCCCGTCCCGCCCGGCCCCAGGGGAGATCTTCGAGCTGAAGGCCGAGCTCAACAGCGACAAGAAGGAGAAGAAGAAGGAGGCCGTGAAGAAGGTGATCGCCTCCATGACCGTCGGCAAGGACGTCAGGTGCGCGGCCCCGCTGCCGGCTTTTGGGGTGGGATTCTCTCGTTTTGGGGCTCTCCGAGGGGGCAGCAGGCGGCTCCCGGCGCTCCCCCGGCCCCATAAAGCTGCCTGGGCTTTGGGGGTGCTCCTGCGGGGTGCTGCTGGGGTTGGGCTGGGACTTAGAGGTCCCCAGTGCCAGCCACCATTGTGTCACCCCATGTCCCTCCGTGTCACCCCGTATCCCTCCGTGTCACCCCGTATCCCTCCGTGTCACCCCACGTCCCTCCGTGTCACCCCATATCCCTCCGTGTCACCCCATGGCCCTCTGTGTCACCCCATGGCCCTCTGTGCCCCAGCATGAACCTCTGTGTCACCCCACATCCCTCCGTGTCCCACCATGTCCTGTCATGTCCCACCATGTCCTACCATGTCCCTTTATGTCCCACCATGTCCACCATGTCCCTTTTTTGTCCCACCTCATCCCTTCATGTCCCATTCTGTCCTTCTGTGCCCCACTGTGTCCCCTTGTGCCCCACCACATCCCCTCGTGTCCCACCATGTCCCACCACATCCCATTGTGTCCCATCCCGTCCCTCCCACCCCGTTCCTCCGTGTCCCACCCCATCCCTCCACGTCCCCCCACGTCCCTCAAACACCTCCCACCCACCCCACCCCCTCGACCACCCTCACCTTCTGGCGGCAGCCTGCTCCCAGGACAACGGGGCCACCATCCCCGGAGTGGGGACACCCCCATTAACCCCCCCGTGTCCCCATTTTCCCCACCCGGGGCTCGCTGCGCTCTGTGGCGAAGCGGCTTCTGCGTTGCAGCGCGCTGTTCCCGGACGTGGTCAACTGCATGCAGACGGACAACCTGGAGCTGAAGAAGCTGGTCTACCTCTACCTGATGAACTACGCCAAGAGCCAGCCCGACATGGCCATCATGGCCGTCAACACCTTCGTCAAGGTGAGGGGGGGTTCCCCTATTCCCTACGGGGTGTCCCGGTTGTCATCGGGGTTCGCCTCGCGCCGGGAGAGAGTGGGATGCGGTCCCGCAAAGCCCGGGGGGGAAAATGGTTTTTGGGGAGGTTGCGGTGGGGTTGGGAGGTGAGGAGTGAGGTTGCTCCGGTGGGAGGGTTTGCCGGGGAGTTTGGGGTTTGGTGGGTTTTTGGGTTGGTTTGATTTGAAAGGAAAAAAAGCATTTTTTTTCCCAATCCTCCTCGGGGTGTGCGCCGGGTCTGGTGGCTGTTCTGCGGGGTTTGGGACCTCGGTGAGATGCTTCCTGGGGCAGCTTTGGAGCGGTTTTGGTGTTAAAGCTCCGTTGTGCTCTGGTTTTTGGAAGGAGATGAGCCCCCTCCTGCGGGAGGCACTCTGGCTTCACCTCCTCTCCCATCCTGAGCACTAAAACCCCGAGGTTTTGGGAACCCGAAGGGGAATCGAGGTCCCGCTGAGGGCTGTGGCCGCAGGAGCTGGGAGTCTGACCGTCCCCGTCTGTCCCCCCAGGACTGTGAGGACCCGAACCCGCTGATCCGGGCGCTGGCCGTGCGCACCATGGGCTGCATCCGCGTGGACAAGATCACGGAGTACCTCTGCGAGCCCCTGCGCAAGTGCCTGAAGGACGAGGACCCCTACGTGCGCAAGACGGCGGCCGTCTGCGTGGCCAAGCTCCACGACATCAACGCCCAGCTGGTGGAGGACCAGGGCTTCCTGGACACCCTCAAGGACCTCATCTCGGACTCCAACCCCATGGTGATTAGGGTTTGCCTTCGCCCTCACGCTTTCCTCCCTCTCCACGCCCTCTCTCCCGTGCTGCCCTTTGGTTCTCGGTCCCTTTTTCGGTGCCCGGCAGCCCCCGGTGCTTTGGCAGCCGACCCTGGGGCTGCGTTCTGGGTTGGGGAACCGTGTCCTGGCTGTGGGGCTGTGTTAATTAATCCCCGTGCTATTAGCTCCTGCTCCCTAGGGGATTGGGGTGGGTGGCAGCAGGTGGCAGCTGGGGATTTCGTGCTGCTGTGTGTCCTCTTCCCACGGCTGCTGTCAGCTCAGCCCCTCTGCGGCTGCGGGGAGGGGGACGGGAGGAATCAAAGCTTTGGGGTTTGCCCACACAGCTCGCCGAGCAGCAGCCCGACCCCCCAGGCGGGGGGAGCCTGGCGCCCAGATGTCGGTAGCGGGGGGCCCACGCCGAGGACGCAGCTCATCCTCCCGCAGCAGCCTCCCCCCCGGGGGCGTTACGCACGGCTCTGGGCCCATCGGGTGTCCCCGTTCCCCCCTCCCCAGGTGGTGGCCAACGCGGTGGCGGCGCTGTCGGAGATCGCAGAGTCGCACCCGAGCAGCAACCTGCTGGACCTCAACCCCCAGTCCATCAACAAGCTGCTCACCGCCCTGAACGAGTGCACCGAGTGGGGCCAGATCTTCATCCTGGACTGCCTGGCCAACTACATGCCCAAGGACGACCGGGAGGCACAGAGGTGAGGGAGGCTGGGGGTGGCAGGGTGGAGGCAGGACGGGGCTGGCGCTGCCTCTTCTCCTCTCCTTTTTCCTCTCCTTTCTCCTCTCCTTTCTCCTCTCTCCTCTCCTTTCCCCTGTCCTATCCCTTCTCCTCTCCAGGAGTGTTTAAGAGCCAGCTGCTCGTTTTTTATGGGGATCTTCAGTGGTGGCCGCCTGCCGTGCTGCAAGCTGCCGACATTCCTTGGGGTTTTAACCAGGCTCTGACTGCCTCTTTCCCTTTTTTTTTTTCTCCCTTTTCCAGCATCTGCGAGCGGGTGACGCCCCGGCTGTCCCACGCCAACTCGGCGGTGGTGCTCTCGGCGGTGAAGGTGCTGATGAAGTTCATGGAGATGCTCTCCAAGGACCTGGACTACTACGGCACGCTGCTGAAGAAGCTGGCCCCGCCGCTGGTCACCCTGCTCTCCGCGGAGCCCGAGCTGCAGTATGTGGCTCTCCGCAACATCAACCTCATCGTGCAGAAGAGGTGCGTGCCCTCCATCCCCGTCCTCCAGCCCTCCCGAGGCGCTGCTTCTCTCATTTCAGTCTGCTGAGGAGTTTTTGTGACTCCTTCCGACCTGCTCGTCCTCAGCAGACGAGCGAGTCCTCCAAGTCCCTGTGTCCCTTGGCCCAGCTGACGTTGCCGGAGGGCAGGAGGTGGCCGAGGCCCCGTGATGGTGCTCGGGGCCAGCTGGAGAGCTGCAGGCAGATGTCCCATCGCCGCTGCGGCCTATTAAAATTAGCAGCAGCTTCTGGGGGGGGGTGGAAAGCAATTAGCGCCCCTGCCAGGGGGTGTGCGGACAGCAGCTCGGCTCCTCGGGGACCTGGCCTCCCTCCTGCCCCGGCTCGGAGGCTGGTGTGGTGAGGAAGGGCCAGTTTGGCCCTGGGCTCTGGGCTGGTGTCCCTGCTCCCCCATGGTGTCCCTCCTGACCTCGCCAGCATCCCCTGTTGCATTGCAGCTGCTCCTTGTTTGCGGCAAGGTCGGGCGTGCATCCGCAAAGGGGAGCCGAGGGCGAGAGCTGCCAGGGGAAAATCGTGGTGTCTTGAACTCCCGGGCACTGAGCAGCCCCAAAAACGGCCGGGCAGCCTCATCCTCCTGGCCCGGAGCCTTGTGGCAGCTCCTGGCTCCGCTCACCTTGGCCAGATCCCTCAATCACTGCTTTTCCTTGCTCCCTCCGCAGGCCCGAAATCCTGAAGCACGAGATGAAGGTGTTCTTCGTCAAGTACAACGACCCCATCTACGTCAAGCTGGAGAAGCTGGACATCATGATCCGCCTGGCTTCCCAGGCCAACATCGCGCAGGTCGGGCTGCGGGCGGGCACGAGGGGCCTTGGCCACCCCATTAACACTTCCCCCTGATCCGGCACCAGCGGGGCTGTGGCTGCCCCGTTAAACTCCTAATCCATCCAGCTGGGATTTGGGGCATTGCATCGGGGGAAATCCGCGGCTCAGGGGCTTTATTGGGGGCTCACATCCTCGCCCCCCCGGCAGGTGCTGGCGGAGCTGAAGGAGTACGCCACGGAGGTGGACGTGGATTTCGTCAGGAAGGCGGTGCGAGCCATCGGCCGCTGCGCCATCAAGGTGGAGGTGAGGCTGGTGGCTTTGCATCCCAAAAAGGATCCCCCAGGAGCCTCGGTGGGGCGTGGGGGTGGCTCAGAGCGGTTCCGTGGGGCTCAAGGAGCGCGTCCCAGCCCCTCTGGTTTAGGATTTGGGGCGCAAAAAAAGGGGAGGCAGCAGCTGTGTGTGTGTCCCTTCTGCTCCACGCTGGGTTTGGGGCACGCAGGGGTGTGATGAGGGTGTGAGGGCATCGCTGACCGACACCCCCCCCCCCAACAGCAATCGGCGGAGCGCTGCGTCAGCACCCTGCTGGACCTCATCCAGACCAAGGTCAACTACGTGGTGCAGGAGGCCATCGTCGTCATCAAGGACATCTTCCGCAAGTACCCCAACAAGTGCGTGGGGCGAGGGGCTCCCCCCAGCTCCTACCCTGCTGCTCCCAGCGCGGGGATAACCAGCGAGCCAGCGGTCTGCGCCAGGAGCCAGCGGTTTGGAGAGGGTGGGGAACAGACAAACGGGGCCAAGAAGTGAATTCTCCAAAGGGGCTGGCACGGGCAGTGTCCCAGAGTGTGTTTTTGCTTAGCAAACGTCCCTGTGTTACGTCTGGGGTTTCATCTCTGGATACAGAAGCGATGGTGCACGCAGTGCTTGGCTTCTCTAAAAAATTAATTATGGAGAGCGGGGCTTTCCGTATATCCCCCCAGCTTCCTTCCCGTTAGCCAAACGGGCTCTCTTGGCACAGATAATTGAAAGTGGCCACGCATCCCAAAAGCAAAGCTGTTCTGCAAGCAGCTCGGTGCAAACAGGCATGCTTACAGGACAGAAACAGGCAGCGTGAGCTTCCCAGGAGCCACATAACCATTTTCAGATGGCGATGTGTTGCTTTTGTTCCCCTTTGCTTGCTCGGAGCCTTCCTGTCGGAAAAGGGGAACTTTGTGGGAGCAGCAGGAACAGCAGGAACAGCCCTGCTGCGGGTGATGGGGCAATGTGAGGGAGGGGAGCCGGGGCTTTGGGGTGACCTGTCCCTGCCCCGGCAGGTACGAGAGCGTCATCGCTACCCTGTGCGAGAACCTCGACTCCCTGGACGAGCCCGAGGCGCGGGCTGCCATGATCTGGATCGTGGGCGAGTACGCCGAGCGCATCGACAACGCCGACGAGCTGCTGGAGAGCTTCCTGGAGGGCTTCCACGACGAGAGCACCCAGGTGTGGCGGGGTTTTGGGGACAAAGCGAGTGTCTCGAGGTCCCGGAGGTGTCCTCGCAGCTCCTCGTGCGGCGCTGGCTGCGGGGCACCCTCTGTGAAGCGCCCCCCGGGCACCTTCCCCTCGTCACTTGGTGCCAGCGCAGGGTCTGCCCTTTGGAGCTGCTCTTGGGGGGGCTGCTCGTGCCTGCCCCTTCAGCTGGGGCGGGTGATTTTGCAAGGGAAATGACGGAAATTTCCTCCAGCGCCTGCGGGGAGAGCTCACGCCTTCCTGCTCTGCCTGTCCCTCTGTCCTGGTGCCCGCAGGTCCAGCTGCAGCTGCTGACGGCCATCGTCAAGCTGTTCCTGAAGAAACCCACCGAGACCCAGGAGCTGGTGCAGCAAGTCCTGAGCTTGGCCACGCAGGTGGGTACCGGCTTCCCCGCACGGCTTCCCCTACCCCCAATTTCGGCGCTGACCCCCCGGGGGCTTCCCGCAGGACTCCGACAACCCCGACCTGCGGGACCGCGGCTACATCTACTGGCGCCTGCTCTCCACCGACCCCGTGGCCGCCAAGGAGGTGGTGCTGGCCGAGAAGCCCCTCATCTCCGAGGAGACCGACCTGATCGAGCCCACGCTGCTGGACGAGCTCATCTGCTACATCGGCACGCTCGCCTCCGTCTACCACAAGCCGCCCAGCGCCTTCGTGGAGGGGAGCCGAGGGGTGGTGCACAAGAGCTTGCCCCCGCGAACGGGCTCGTGAGTGTCCCCTCCTCGCTGCCAGCTGTCCCCAACGCCCACGGGGACGTCCAGAGCTGGGTGGTGGGATTAGGGGGGGGGACGCCGAGCTGGGCTGGTGGTCCCCAGTGCGGTCCCAGCGGGGCTGGGTGGGGTGGGCATCCCTAAGGGGGGTTCCCTGTGGACTCCGTGCTGTCCTAAACCTGCAGATCCGAGGATTTAGGTGGGAGGTGAACCCCAAGGGTGGCTTTGGGAGCTCTGTGGGGTGGGACATCTTGCCCCGAAGCCCAGCCGGGTGGCTCTCAGCCCCGGGGGCTCCAGCAGAGCCCTCCAGCATCCCACCCTTGCCCTTCCCCGCAGGAGCGAGAGCGCCGAGAGCCCCGAGGCAGCCCCCTCGGCCGGGCAGGCGGCGGAGCAGCCGGCCGTCATCCCCGCGCAGGGAGACCTGCTGGGAGATCTGCTCAACCTGGACCTGGGCCCCCCGGTCAGCGGGCCCCCCCTCGCCGCCTCCTCCGTGCAGATGGGTGCCGTGGACCTCCTGGGAGGGGGCCTGGACAGCCTGGTGGGTCGCCGTGCCGCGTGCTCCTGCCCCGGGGATGGATGTCGGGGCTCCTGGGGGTGGGTTTGTCTTCACCTGGAGGTGTCTGGGCTAGCCCTGGCTGGTGATGAGGGGTGCTAATTAACCTCATCAGCTGGAGCAGGGCTCCTATCTCCTGTCTCTCTCTCTCTCTTTTATTTTTTTTGTCTCTTCTCTCCTGGCTTCTCTCTGCATGCGCCTGGCTCTCCTCTCCGCCTTGCCTGCTTCTGCTTGGAGATGGGGGACGAGTCGGAAGGGGTACGCACCAGCCCTTTTCTTACCCCTCTAGCCCCCTGCCCACCTCCGCAGCCCCCTGCCCCGAGGGCTGGGTGCGGAGCTGCCCCCGCCGCGTCCTGGGGACCCCTCTGGGGACAGCCAGCCCCCGAAGCCCTCAGCCTTCACCCCTCTGCCTCTCGGCGTGCGTGGGGAGCCCTAGCGACCCCGAGCCCTCGCTCACCCACACCGAAGCTTTTGGGAAGTGCCCGTGATGGGGTGTCCCGCGGGTCCCCTCGGCACCAACCGCGCTCTCTTGTCTCTTGCAGCTGCGCAGCGATGTGGGAGGCAGCCCCGCTGTGAGTTCCCTCGCGCCCCTGGCATCTTCCTCTTCCTCCTCCTCTTTTTTCCTCCTCCTCCTCCTCCTCCCCGCGGTGTCCCCTGACCCTCTCTCTTGTTCCCCACAGATGGGTGGTGGCGGTGGCTTCGCTGCGCCCGGCCCCGCGGTGCCGGCCGGCATGGGAGCGCCCCTCGGCAGCGGCCTCGGGGACCTCTTCGACCTCACCGGGGGCGTGGGGACCCTGTCGGGCTCCTACGTGGCTCCCAAATCGGTGAGTCTGGCTGCCCAGGGCTGGCTTCGCTCACCGAAACGTTCATTTTGGGGTAAAACCAGACGGATTCCGCCTCTCGACCCAGGTGTGGCTCCCTGCCATGAAAGCCAAGGGGCTGGAGATCTCCGGCACCTTCAGCCGCCAGGTGGGCTCCATCTCCATGGACCTGGTGCTGACCAACAAAGCCCTGCAGGTCATGTCCGACTTCGCCATCCAGTTCAACCGCAACAGGTAGGGGGTGGCGGGGGGCCGGTGGGGGTGGCGGGGGGCCGGTGGGGGTGGCAGCCCCCCGGGAATGGCCTCTCCTGATGACCCTTCCCTCCCTGATGGCTCCGACGTGATGGTGGCCAAGGAGAAGCCTCTGAGAAGTTGTCTGAGGAGGCCGTTCCCCGGGGCACGACGGCCTCGTTGGGCGTGGGGTGGCCTCGTTTGTTCTCCTGGGGGAGCCAACACTCCGACCAGGGGTTGCTCCTAGCGGGGGGGGCACCAAAAACCAGCGGAAATCTGGAGGAGAAGGGTGCAGGGCTGGGGGGCCACCTCGCATTGCCCCAGGATGGGCAAAGCAGCAAGGAGTTGGGCTCTTGGAGGGGATCGGGGTGCAAGGAGCTGAACTGGGGGGGGTCCCAGAGCCGGCACCGGGACCCCCCTTGCCCTGACACCCCCCCCAAACCTCACCCCGTGTCCCCCCCACCTCCCAGTTTCGGCCTGGCCCCGGCCGCCCCCCTGCAGGTCCACGCGCCGCTGGCCCCCAACCAGTCGGTGGAGATCTCGCTGCCCCTCAACACGGTGGGCTCCGTCATGAAGATGGATCCCCTCAACAACCTGCAGGTGGGGGCACCCCCGTCTCTTTTTCCCCCCCCCCCCTGGTTGGGGGGGCTGATTTTGGGGCCCCTGCCGCGGGTCGGAGGCGGCGCTGACGTCCCGGTGTCCCCCCCCCCTTCCCAGGTGGCGGTGAAGAACAACATCGACGTCTTCTACTTCAGCACCCTCTACCCTCTGCACATCCTCTTCGTGGAGGACGGGAAGATGGGTGAGTGGGGGCACGGGGTCTCACCCCCCTTCTCCTTAAATCCTCCCGGCCCCGTTCCCAGCCCTGGGAACCCCAAAAAGCCACAATCCCACGGGAATCTGTGATCTTTGGGGCACCACCGCTCATTTTTGAGCCTCTTCCCCGAGGCGGCGGGGTGAGGCTGGTCCCGGGGGGGCTGCTGGAGGGGTTTTGGGGTGCTCCCCTCGGCCCTGGGGGGGCTGTGCACAGCGTGACCTGGAGGCTGGGGGCTGGAGGGGGAGCCGGGGACGCTCTGGTGGCCCCAGAACGCGGTGGTGTGGTGGCTGCAGAGCGGCAGATGTTCCTGGCCACCTGGAAGGACATCCCCAACGAGAACGAAGCCCAGTTCCAGCTCAAGGACTGCTCCCTCAGCGCAGGTGGGTCCAAACCCCCCCCAGGGGGGCTCTCAAGGAGCTGTGCCGGGCTAGGAGAGCACTGGGGGGCTCCCCTTTTCCCCGCCCTATGCCCACGGACGGGGTCAGAGCAGCCCCCAGCTGGTGCTGAGCCTTTTTTTTCCCCCCCCCCAATCCCCCCCAAGACGCCGTCAGCAGCAAGCTGCAAGGCAGCAACATCTTCACCATCGCCAAGAGGAACGTGGAGGGGCAGGACATGCTCTACCAGTCCCTGAAGCTCACCAACGGCATCTGGGTGCTGGCCGAGCTCCGCATCCAGCCCAGCAACCCCACCCTCACGGTACGGCCCCCACCCCCCCCTCCCGCCCCCATACCCCTTATGGGGGGACGCGGGGTCCCTATAGGGTCGCCCTCGCCGCAGCAGAGGGAGGCAGAGAGCCCCCAACCCCAAAAATCCCTCGGGTGCACCCCCTGTCCCCATCCTCGCTGCCCTTTTTGTGGCCGGGGGGGGGGCTCGGTGCCACCCCGCTGTCCCCTGGGGGCTGTCCCCAAGCCTTGGGGTGCAACCCTGAGCTCCCGGCACCCCATAATCGCCGCCCCCCCCCTTATTTTTTTAACCCCCCTTCCCCAGCTCTCCCTGAAATGCCGGGCACCTGAGGTCTCCCAGCACGTGTTCCAGGCCTACGACACCATCCTGAAGAATTGAGGGGGGGGCTCAGCAGCCCCCTGCGTGTCCCCCCCTCTCCTTCCAGCCCCAGCACGGAGCCGCCGCTTCCCTGGGCCCCCCCCCCTCGGGGCTGCTGACGGATCCGTCGCCCCCCTCCCCGGGCTGGCGCTGAGGCCAGGGGGGGGACCCCAAAAATAAGGGGGGGGGTGTCTTGGAGAGGGCCCCCCCCCTACAGGGGATGCTTGCACTGCCCCCAAGGGCTCAAGGCATCGAATTTTCATCTTTGAGTGCTGTTTAAAAAAAAAAAAAAGGAGAAAACGACCAAAAAAAGGGCTTTTTCCTCCCTGCAGGGCTCCCTGGCTTCGCAGGGGGGGGCCCAGCACGGACTCAGCCCCTGGCCCCCCCCCAGCTGGGGGCTGCGGCTCCCTCCCCTCCCCACCGTCCCCCCCCACACACACCCTGGGGACACAGAGCCCATGTCCCTGTCCCCTGTCCCCTTCCCCAGCGGTGGCACGAGTGCTGTGTGTCCCCCCCCCCAAAAAAAAAAAATAAAAATAAAGCCATCGCTCCCCGCAGGAACGGCCTCATGGATGTATATAAAATATACAACACCCCCCCCGGGTGCTGCGAGCTTCCTCGGCGCAGTGCCCTGCCCGGCACCCCAGGGTGGGGGCAGTTTGGGGAGGTGATTTTTGGCTTTTTGGGGGGGTAAAGGTGCACTGGGGGGGGCTATGGGTCTGTGCCATCCCCCCCAAAAAAAAACAGATGACAGCAGAGGCGGGGGCTCAGCTCGGATCGGGCTTTACTGGCTCCGGGAGCGCGCGGGGGGGGCTTAAATATGCACGGGGTGGGGGGAACCCGGGATGGGGGGGGGTAAGGTGCTGGTCCCCGGGGGGTGTCCGTGGGGAGGGGGGGGAGAAAGAGGGGAAGGGCAGGGGAAGGAGGAAAAGGGAGAAGTGGAAAGAAAAGGAAAAAGGAAAGGAAAAGGGGAAGGGAAGGGAAGGGAAGGGAAGGGAAGGGAAGGGAAGGGAAGGGAAGGGAAGGGAAGGGAAGGGAAGGGAAGGGAAGGGAAGGGAAGGGAAGGGAAGGGAAGGGAAGGGAAGGGAAGGGAAGGGAAGGGAAGGGAAGGAGGAGAAAAAGGGCAAGGGAGAAAGAAGACGAGAGGAAGGGAAAAGAGAAGGAAAAAGGAGAAGGAAAAGGAAAAAAGGAAAAAGAAGGAAAAGGGAAAAGGCGAAGGAAAAAAGGGGAAAAGGAAAAAGGAAAAGAAGAGGAAGACAAGGAGAAGAGGAAGGGAAAGAAGGAGAAAAGGACAAGGACAAGGAAAAGAGAAGAGCAAAGAAAGGAGAAGGAGCAAGAGAGGAAGAGGAAGGGAAAGGTGAGGAAGAAGAGGAGGAGGAGAAGAAAAAGAAGGGCAAGGAAAGGAGAAGAGGAAGGGCAGTGGAGGTGGGACGAGAAGCCAAGAGGAGAGGCACCGGGTGCCCCCCTGCTCCCACGGGGACCCTGGGGCCCTCCTGGACCCCCCACCCTGTGCCAGCCCCCGGGGCCCACCGCGTGCCCCCACCCCGTCCCCGCGGCCACCCCCAGGGCCCACCTGGTGCCCCCCACTCCCCATCCTCAGGGCCAGGCATCCTCCTCCAGCCCCTCGGTGTCCCGGGGGGCCCAGGGGGGCTCGAGCAGGGAGGAGAGGACGCTCTGCAGGGCCCGCCAGGGCTGGGGGGCACCGGGGGGCCGCGGCGTGGGGATTCGGGACGGCTTCTTACCGGGCTGAGTGTCCAGCCGCGGCTTGGCACGGGGGCGCAGGGCGGGGGGCACGGGGTAGGGGACCCCCGCTGGCATCCCCTTGTCCCCCGTCCCTTCGTCTTCGTCCTCATCCTCCTCTTCCTCTCCTGGCACCCACTCGGGGTCGGATTCAGCGCCGGAGGCCGGCACCAAGCTGCTCTCGTCCGAGGAGCTGGAGGGGCGCCCGTGCCCCCCGCCGCCGCCGCCGCCCTCCTGCGCCTGGGGGGCTGCCGTAAGGGGGGGCCCGGCCCCTCCGTGCTTGCTGAAAACGTTGAGGGAGGAGGAGGAGGAGGAGGAAGAGCAATAAGCCGAGTCGGCGGCCGCCCCGCCGCCCGCTTCGGGGGTCCCCCGTGCCGGGGGGGGGTCCTGCAGCTCCATCAGCCGCGTGTTGGCCAAAAATTCCTCCTCCAGCCTCCCCAAAAGCTGCTGCTCCTGCCCGGGCTCCAAGCGCAGAGGGGCCCGCAGCCTCCTCACCAGCTCCTCCAGCTCCTCCTGGAAGGCGTCCCCGTCCCCGTTTCCATCCCTATCCCCATCCCTGTCCCCGTTCCCGGGCAAGGAGCAGCGCCGGGGGGTCTGGGGGGTTTTGGTGGGGGTCCGTGCCCACGAGTGCTGCCCGTCGCGCCCTCGGCGGATCAGCAGCACGGGCTCGGTGGCCACGGGGCGCCCTTGGCTCCGGGCACGCGGTGGTCCCGAACCCGGCCCGTTGGGGACACGCGGGCGGCCCCGCTCGTCCCCAAGCCCCCCCGGGGGTTTGCGGAGGGGCAGGGGGCTGCGGTCGCCCGAGCGGCTGCGGCCGGGGGGCTGGCGGCGAGGTGAGGGGGTCGTGGGGGCCGCGGGGCGGTGGGGGCGCGGGGGTCCCGCCGAGGACACCGAGGACACCGAGGACGAGTCGCTGTCCCCCGACGGGCGGCGGCTGCGGGCGGGAGCGGGGTCGCGGGGCCTGGGGAGGGGGGAGAGGAAGAGGAGGGTGAGGGGGCCAGACCCCCGCTGCAGCCCCCAAAACCCTCCATTGCACCCCAGCACCATACGTTGCACCTCGTCCCTTGAACCCCCCTTGCACCCCGTTACCCCCCCATTACATCCCATTGCACCCCCACTGCACCCCCCTATTACACCCTCCATTACATCCCATGGCACCCCCATTACACCCCCTTACCTTCCATTACATCTCCCTTACCCCCCCTTTATCCCCATTACACCCCATTAAATCCCATTGCACCCCATTACACCCCCACTGCACCCCAATGCACACCCTGTTACCCCCCATTACACCACATTACAATCCGCTTTACCCCTCATTACACCCCCGTGGCAACCCAATTACCCCCCATTGCACCTCCCTTTACCCTCCATTACACCCCATTGCACCCCATTACCTCCCATTACATCCTATGGCACCCATTACCCCCATTGCACCCCCTTACCCCCCCATTACACCCCAAATACCCTCATTACACCCCCATTGCACCCCATTACCCCCATTGCACCCCCTTACCCCCCATTACTCCCCCATTTCACCCCCCATTGCACCCCATTACCACCTATTACCCCCATTACACCCCCCATTACACCCTATGAACCCCATTACCCCCCCATTACCCCCATTCCCCCCCCAATCCCAGCAGTGGGCGTGTCCCCTCGAAGCCCCGCCCCTCCCGCCCCGCGCCTGCGCAGTGTGTGCTGGGGGGGCAGCGCGGGGCCGCTCCCTCCCCGTGGGGCCGGGCCCCGCCGCGCTTCCCGCCCCGCCCCCCCCCACCCGGCTTCCTGCCCCCCCCCCTCCCCGCCGGGCCGCGGTCACCATGGCAACGGGGAGGGGACAGCGGGGGGACACCCCCATTATCCCCCATTACAGCCCAGTACCCCCATTGCAACCCCTTACCCCCCCATTTCACCCCCATTGCACCCCATTACCCCCACTGCACCCTATTAAACCCCATTACACCCCCATTACCCCCCCATTACACCCCAAATACCCCCATTACACCCCCATTGCACCCCCCATTACACCCATTACACCCCATTACCCCCCCATTGCACCCCATTACCCCCCATTACACCCTATTACACCCCATTACACCCCATGGACCCCATTACACCCCCATTAGCCCCCCATTACCTCCTCATTATCCCCATTGCACCCCCTTACCCCCCATTGCACCCCCCATTGCACCCCCCATTGCACCCCCTTACCCCCATTGCACCCTATTAAACCCCATTACACCCCATTACCCCCCCATTACCCCCATTGCGGGGGGACAACATGGGGACAGGGAGGGGACAGTGAGGGGGGGGACGAAGGACAGCATGGGGACAGTGAGGGGACAGGGGATAGCGAGGGGACGGGATGGTGAGGGGAATGGGGACAGCATGAGGACAATAAGGGGACAGCGAGGGGATGGGGACAGTGAGGGCACAGGGGACAGCACGGGGACAGCAGCCACCCCCCGAGCAGCACCCATGGGTGCTGACCCTACCTGAGGGCTCCACCGGGGCTCCTAGAGGGGCTGGCGGAGCCGTGCGCGGGGCCCCGCGGGGGCAGCACGGCACCGGCCGACGGCTTCGGGATGCCGCTGGGAGGGGGGCAGCCCCCGGGAACAGGGACACGCCGGTCCCGGTCCCTGTCCCTGTCCCTGTCCCTGTCCCGGTCCCGGTTGTGGTCCCGGTCCCCGGGGCAGGCGGGCTCGGCACGGCGCGGGGTGCTGGGGCTGGCGGCTGCTTTCTGTGGGGAGAAGGCCGGGGGGCGGGCGGGGGGCAGGCGGTGGGCTGCAAGGGAAAAGGGGACACGGGGGGGGTCAGGGGGTGCTCGCCCCATCCCACCCGACCCCTCGCACAGCACCGGGACCTTCGCCGGGGGTGAATTTGGCCCAAAGTGGGAACAAACTTTTCTTGGTTTTCCCCCATTCCAGCCGGATCAGTGCCCCGAGCAGCCCACCCTGCAGGAAAACGGCCCCACAAGGAGAAAGGAGAGGGGAAAAACCCCCAAATAGGGGCGAGTGGGGGGCGGTTTGGGGTCGGGGGGGCACTCACAGAGGGAGGCGCAGCGGCACGGGTCGTGCTTGTCCAGGTAATGCTCCAGCGTGTCCCAGCCGCCCCCGACACGCACCATCACGTGGCTCCTCAGCACCTGGGCAGGGGAAGCGGTGTGCCGTCAGCCCCAAAACCCCCAAAAACCCCCCAAACCCCAAAAAAAGGCAGCATGGACCCCAGGGTGTGAGGGGAGCCCCGCCAGACCCCAAAAGGAGGTGGAGAAGTGGGGGTGAGGGGAAGGATAAATCCCGTCCCCACTTGGGGCTGGGGGCACTGAGTCCCAGGGTGCCAAACCCCGACCCTTTTGGGGTTCCCCCATGGAAGGGCCCCCCCAGAACCACGCAGGACACGTCCCCAGGGCCCCCCCCCAGCCCCAAAAAGGAGGTGGGGGTGCTGTTCTTACTCGCACGAAGATGAGGGCGTTGGAGTCTCCCACTTTGTATTTACCCTCGGAGACTTTGACCATGGGGAACTGGGACGGGCACGTGCAGCAGCCCAGGATCTCCCGCACCTGAGGGGAAAAAGATGAGACCCCCCCCACGCCGGTCAGCGCCCCCCACCCCAAAACCTGGCTGCACAACCGGGGGGGGAGCCGAGCAGCTCCCATCCCGTGCGCCCCCTCAAACTGGGGGGCACCCACGAGGGGCCGCAGCCCCCACAGAGCCTCCCCGAGAGAGGGGCCCCGGGGACTTCCCACAGCCGGGCACCGAAAGCAGCGGGTTTTTTTGTTTGTTTTTTGTTTTTTTTTTTTTTTTAAAAAAAAGGAGAATTAAAAAAAGCCCCAGAATCCTCCCGCCGCTCCCAGGCGTGTCCCCGGGGTGGGTTTTTCCACTCGGGAAAGCGTCAGTTCTTGGCACGGCTCAAAACAAGCAAGTTTTTTGGGGGGGTGGAGAGGCTGCGCCCCGTATCTGGGGGGTCCCCAAAGGGGGTTTGTGGACCCCCCGCTGCCCCCCGGCCCCGTCCGCCCGTGTCTGTAGGGCCGGGAAGCTGCGGGGCTGACGTCAGGGATTAGGCACGGGTCCACGCCGGGGGACGTGGGGACATGGCCGCATCCTGCCCCGGCTGGAGGAGCGGCGTGGCACAGGGACACAGCCTGGGGGGGCAGAGGGGGCTCGGGCAGGGGGGATTTGGGGGATTTGGGGACAGGGACCCCCAGGGACATCCCTTTTGTGCCTGGGGTTTGGCATCAGCACAGACCTGGCCCGAGGGGTGGGTGCCCCCAGCACCCCTCTGGCTTCACCAACCCTGTTTCCTTGTTTTTTTTTAGCAATTCCCCCCCTTTTTTTTTTAATTCTTATTTTTGTGTAATTCCTCCTTCCTGCCCACTGCTCTCCTCCAGCCAGGCCAGCGTGCGGCCCCCCCCCCCGATCCTCTCATCTATGGGGAAACTGAGGCACGGGGGGGTGGGAGCTGCAGGGAGCCCCGGGGGCCTGACCCCGAGCCCTGGGGACATGGGGACGAGCGGGGGACCCCCTTGGGGACCCGTCCCCCGGTGCGGTGGCTGGGCCAGGCCGGATGCAGGCTCCTCCCCGGCTCCATCGCTGCCCATAAAAGCCCATGGCGAGGCATTACGCAGCCCGGAAAAATTCCCTCGGGGCTGGCAGCGCCCCGCAGGGGGGCCGGGGCAGGTTGGGGTACCCTGGGGGGGGAGGTCAGCAGCACCCCAATGTCCCCCCCCGATCCCCCAATCCCCCCGGGAGCTGCGTCAGGCTGCGGGATTTAGCGCGGAATCGGGGTTTTGATTAAAAAACGGCTTTGGGATTAGGGGATGGGGGGGTCAGGGGAGGGCAGGGCTGCGTTAATCCACCCTGCGCACTGCTAATCCTGGCCGAGCCGCACGTGGTGCCCCGTGTCCCCTCACCCCATGGCACCCCTCCCGATGTCCCCGGGGATGTCACCGCTACGGGGTGACAGCCCCACACCCGTGGGTGGCCGGGAGCTCACGGGGACCCCAAGGAGTCTGGGTGGGAGGGTGGAGAGGACACCCCATGGGCTGGATGGAGCATGGTTGGGTGCGTGGAGGACCTCCCCCAGCACGGACAGCCCCGTTTTTGGGTGCAGGGAGGACCTCCCATGGCCCATGGAGGTCCTGGGGGGGCACCGAGGGCTGTGGGGGCTGTGGGGAGCCCGGGGGTGCATGGGGAGAGCGCCGGGGGGCCATGGAGGTCCCGTTGGGTGCATGGAGGGGACCTCCCAAGGGTCATAGAGATCATGGTGGGTGGGTAGAGAGGACATCCCATGGGTCATAGAGTTTCTGTTTGGGTGGCTAGAGAAGACCTCCTATGGGCCATAGAGTTCCTCCTGGGTGGACAGGGAGGACCTCCTACAGGTCATAGAGATCACATTGGATGGATAGAGAGGACCTCCCATGGACCATAGAGATCCCGTGGGTGGATAGAGAGGCCATACTATGGGCCATAGAGTTCCTGTTGGGTGGATAGAGAAGACCTCCCACAGGCCATAGAGTTCCTTCTTGGGTAGATAGAGAGGTCTTCCCATGGGTCATAGAGTTCCCTGTTGGGTGGCTAGAGAGGACCTCCTACGGGCCATAGAGTTCCTGTTGGGTGGCTAGACAGGACCTCCCATGGGTCATAGAGATCCCATTGGGTGGATGGAGGACCTCCTAAGGGCCATAGAGTTCCTTCTTGGGTAGACAGAGAGGAACTCCTACAGGTCATAGAGATCCCAGTTGGGTGGCTAGAGAGGACCTCCCATAGGTCATAGAGTTCCTTCTTGGGTGGCTAGAGAGGACCTCCTACGGACCATAGAGATCCCAGTTGGGTGGATGGAGGGAACCTCCCATGGACCACAGAGATCCCAGTTGGAAGGATAGAGAGGCCATCTTACAGGCCATAGAGATCCTGTTGGGTGCCTAGAGAGGACCTCCCATGGACCATAGAGATCATGTTGGGTGGATAGAGAGGCCATAGAGCTCCCGCTGGCTGCCTAGAGAGCCCCCCCCGGTCCAGACCTCCCCTCTGGAGGCTGGAGGCCCCGTGCCGCGCTCACCAGCTCGTCCAGGTTCCTGAGGTCGCACAGGGCCAGGCGCTGCCCGCCGCCGGCCGAGCCCAGGGCCCTGTTCCTCGGGGCCCGGCCCTCGCGGTGCGCGCCCAGCGCGCCCTGCGCCGTGGGGTCCCGCATCTCCTCCTCGATCTCCTCCTCCATCTGGATCAGCATGGGGGCCAGCATGCCGAACTTGGCGCCCCGCCTGGCCACCTCCAGCAGGCAGAGGACAAAGTTCTTCTCGTTCTTCTTCAGCACCAGGTCGTTGGTCTCGAACATCAGCACGTCCTGGATGCCCAGGTCCTGGCGGCACCACTGGATGAAGTTGGAGACGTTGTCGCGGGCCACGAAGGAGCCGGGGGCCACGTTGCGGGCCTGGAAGACCACCTCGCGCCGGGGGACCCGCATGCGGGCGGCGGCGGCCGGGTGCCGGCGCTGGAAGTCGCCGGCGCTGCGGGTGACGTTGTTGGCGTGCTGGCAGAGGGCGCAGCCCGTCTCCAGGCTCTCCAGGAAGGTGTCGGGCTGCACGTCCAGCTCGTACAGGGTGTTGAACCACTCGGCCAGGTCCTCCTTCATGGCCTCCAGGTACTCCTCGCTGGAGCGGAACGGCCGGATGCTCTTGGAGGCGGCCGACTGGATGTTGCTCTGGTCGGCCATGGCGAGCTGGGGGGGGGGGCAGCGGGTGTTATATGGGACCTGGGGGGGGCTCAGACCCTGCAACAACCCCCCCAGAAGCCCCCACTCACCTGGTGCCCACCCCACCCAGTACCCACCTCACCCAGTGCCCACCCCACCCGGTGTCCCCCTACCCAGTGTCCCCCCCCACCCGGTGTCCCCCCATGGGCACAGGGATGTCACCGCCACCCGCAGGACCCCCACTGTGTCCCCCCCACCCCACTGTGCTGTGTGCCCCCCCCCCCCCAAGATGGGGTTGATGTCCCCAGTGCCCCCCCCACCCCCTCCCAAAGCTGCCCAGTCATCGTGGGTGGCACCCACCCGGCTGCCAGCACCCTGGGTGCCACCCTAGGGGGGGGGGGTTCAGGGAGACCCCCTCCCCCCCCCCAGGAAACCCCATGGGGGTGTAACGTGGGGCTGGGGGGGCTGCACTGGGGGGTGGGATATTTGGGGGGGGGGACACAAGAGCCAGTGAGCCCCCACCCCTGAAGGGAGCCCCCCCACCCCAACCCCTCACCCTGGGGTCTCTGCTGGGGGGGGGGGGGGCACTGATAAGGGGGTGTTGTGATAAGGTGACCTGATAAGGGGGTGTCCGGGGGGGGCAGTGCCCGGGGGGTGATGGGGGGGGGGTTGGGGTGGTGCCTGCCGCGGGGGGGGGGGGTGGCTGTGACAGGGGGGGCCCTGCAGGGGTACGGGGGGGGGGGGTCTGGGGGTGGTGTCTGCTGGGGGGGGGGGCACCGTGCTGGGAGGAGGGGGGGGAGGTTAAGAGGGGGAGGGGCGAGCTCCCACATGGGGGGGGGTCCAGTTTTGGGGGGGGGTCTCTTTGCTGAGGGAGGGGGGGTGTCGGGGGGGAGGGGCAGCACCTGCGCGGCAGATGCCGACTGGGGGGGGGGGTGATTTGTGGGGGGGGGGCTCCCGGGGACCCACGGACGCAGCCTCAACTCGGTGCCCACCCCCCCAAAAACCCCGTACACCCCCCCCCCCCCCCCACCAAAACCCCCCGCACTCACCGTCCCCGAGCCGCTGCCTCCGGGCCGGGCCGGGCCGGGCTGTGAGCAGCGGGGGGGGGCCCCGCCGCCTCCCCCGCCCCCGCCGCCATCCGCCGGTGGCCCCCGGGGCCGAACCGGGGCTGAAACGGGAGCGAAGCGGGGGCCGAGAGCCCACCCCAGCCGCCCCCCCCCCCCCCCACCTCGGAGCCCCGCAGCCGCCGCCGCCGCCGCCTCGCCCGGCCGGGAAGTTGGAAACGGCCCAGAAAGGGCAGGGAGGGGAGAGGAGGGGGCGGGGGCACCAACCGGGGGGGGGGGGGGGGAATGGGGGGCGGATGGGGGGGTGGGGGGAGATGGGGAGGGATGGGGGTGGGGATGGGGGGGGTATTGGGGGGTTTGGGGGGGATTTGGGGGGGTTTGGGGGGGATAGGGGGGGATATGGGGACGTGGGGGGGTATCTATGGGGCATTGGGGGGGGGATTTGGGGGGGGAGATGGGGTGGGGGGTGACACATGGATGGGGATATGGAGATGGGGGGGGTATGGCTGTATGGCTGCAGGGACACGTGGGGGGATCTGTGGGGACGTGGGGGGGTGGGAAGGGATATGGGGGGACAGGGAAATGGGGACGTGGGGGGTGGGATGATGGGGATGTGGCCACAGGGGGGACAGGGACATGGGGGGCACAAACACGGGGTGATAGGGCCACGGGGGGTGTGGGATGATGGGGATGTGGCCGCAGGGGGACAGGGACACCCAGGGGGGTGGCTACAGGGACATGCCAGCCCCGGGGGACAGCTCCAGGGACATGGGGGGGGGGACGCAGGGGTACGGCCAGGGGGGATGTGGACATGGGGGGGGCACAGCCATGGGGACAGGAAGGGGACGTGGGAACACAGCCAGCATCCAGCCCCTGCACCCCAGGGTGGCCCTGGGGGAGACACACGGGGGGGGGGGCTCAGTGCAGGAGCAGGATTTGGCCCCAACCCCACCAAGAGGGGGAAACTGAGGCAGGAGCACGGCTCCGGGACCCCCAGGGCAGCGGTTGCTGCTGTCACCCCAAGCAGCGGGGTCCAAAAGAGGTCCCTGGGGTGCTTGCCCCCCACCCCAAGGAGGGCAGAGCAGGGGAAATCCCAAATCCCCTTCCCGCGGGGTCAGCACAAGCTGGACCCCACAGGGGCTCAGCAGACCCAGGGGAAAGCTCTGCTGGCTTTTGGGGTCCTGGATCAAGGGGGACACGGGCCCACCGCCCCCCAAAGGCACAGAAGGGACTAAAGGGGCTCCTCCAGGCTGCTGCACCCACCGGGGTGACGTTCCGAAGAGAGGCCAGAAGTGGTACGTTTATAAACATCGGGAATTTTATTTTATTTTTTTTTTTTAATAATAAAAAAAAAAAACCATCACAACCATTAACATCGTTACAGTTAGTCGCCACCTCCGGGGGTGGCACACGGTGATACGAGCATGCTCACAACAGGGGGGGCGCAGCGGTTTAGTGGGAGTTAAACAACCATTTTTTTTTAAAAGGGGTGGGGGGGGGAAAAGGGGAGGAAAAATAACTCGGCACGCTACCGTTGAACTTGGTTTTAATGTTTCTCCACAAACGGTGAAAAATACTAAAGTACAGACGAGGAATAATCATAATGTTGCGGCCAACATTATAAATATGGAATTATAAATTTAAAACATTTTCTGGTTTAAAAAATAAATCTGGTAGTAAATGCAGCTCTGCGGGGTCTGCCTCTAGTAGGGCCGGTCTCGGCGCTCCTGGCGGTGCTCACTCCTGCAAGGAAAGAGCCTGGGTCAGGGGAGATAACGGGGTGTCCCTCCCAGCTGGGGGCTCCAGGATCACCCCGGCTGCCCCCCCCCGTGTTGATTTCCACCATTTGGGGTCTCCCCGTGCCCTCGCACCTCCCTCCCTCCCTGCTCTTCTCAGGGCAGAGCCCTCCCGGCCCCCAGCCCGCTGCCCCACGCACTTGTCCATCTTTCCTGGTCCTCCACGCCTGCCGCCTCTGCCTCCGCCTCCCATCTGGTCCATCAGGGGGCCAGGGGGGCCTCCGGGTCCTCCTCCTCGCCGGCCTCCTCCTCCGTAGCCACCTCGATCCATGCCCCGGCCACCTCTGAAGCCACCTCTGTCTCCGCCGCGGCCGCCTCTGAACATGCCACCGGGTCCCCCGCGGTCCATGAGGCCCCCTCCTCCTCTTCCTCCTCGCATCCCCCCGGGGCCGCCTCTGCCGCGGTCTCCTCCTGGAGGGAAGGAAAAAAAAAAAAAAAAGCTCGGAGCAACCAGAGCCAGAGCCTGCCACAGCCAGACGCCGCTCCAGCCCTTCCAACCCGTCCCCTCCTCGACCAGGGATGTCCCAGGGCACTGAAACGGGGTGAGGGGCAGGAGCTGGGGGGTAAATGAAGTTGGGGACAGGAGGTGCTGCCTGCACACACAGAGGTTGTTACACCCAGGGCTGCAGAACCAAACGCAGCAAAGAGCTGCCTGGGCTGGAGGGGGCCCAGTGGCTGATGGATCGTGGCAAGGAAGCCTCCTCGAGAGCCAGGAGGGATGGGGGGCTCGTTAAGAGGGCACTGCCTGGGAGTAATGAGGTCAAAGTGGAGCTGTGGGGAACTGGAGCGTCAGCGACAGCCCCACAGAAGAGACTTGGCAGCTCAGGGAAGTGTGGGAGAGGCTGAGGTCAGAGCAGTCCCAGCCTCTGCCTCACAGCTCAGAAAAGGGATAATTCCCCAGCAGCTCTCGGGGCAGGGAGCAGCCACTCCCTAAAACATCCCTAGAACAGTGCCCGGGGCAGCTGACTGCCCTCGTGGCACTCCTGGAAACCTCTGTGCCATCGGCCCGGCCCAGCCCTGAACTCTGTCACACACGTACCTGGAGGGGGAAACGGAGGTGGCAGAAACCCTTCTGGCTTAGGAGCCTTGCACTGATTGCACTCTGTTCTCCAGGCAAAGTTCTGGTTTCCACATCCCCTAGGTTAAAAAAAAACAAACAGTCAGCAAAGACCGGGAGTGCATTGCTGGTTAGGTAAGGCTCAGAAGCGTTGCGTGGCCACCTAACAACACCACGGCCACCTAACAACACCACGTCCGGGCGCAGGAAACACAAAGGCTGGTCAGCGGGACCTGGAGCAAGTCCCGGAGCAAGCCCACAGCACGGTGGAAGGAACTTCCTTTGCTTTTGAGAAGGGCCTATTTGTGTCAGCCAGCGCCTCAAACAAAAGGCTCCTTGCGGTGCTCTAACAGCCCGAGGTTCTCTCCCTGCCCTGGGGCGGTTATGCAGGTGCCAGGTCCTCGTGTGACGTGGTGACACGAGGTGACATGAGGTGACACGGTGCGGGTAGCTGCCTGGGGAGGGGTCTCTGTGGGGTACTCACGGGTTGGGGCACTGCCAGTCGCCGGCGCGGTGCTGGACGCTGCCCCCGGAGGGGTTTCCCCTGGATCCTCTGGGTCCTCGGGAGGAGAAGCCGCCCCTGTCTCCTCCTCGGCCTCCCATCCTGCCCATGGGGCCGCTCGGGCCGCCGGGCCCCCCCGGGCCTCCAGGCCCCCCCGGCCCTGTAAGGAAGGCAGCGTTAGGGACAGGAACGAGCCAAACTGGAGGACACGGCCCCTCTGGGGCTGGGGGAGCTGCTGTTACCTCCGCGGAGAGGGGGAGGCATTCCCCGCTGCTCACGGGGCGGCATCCCGCCCCTCATGCTGTTCATCGGGCCCTTCTTCCGCGTGAGGGAAACCTTCAGCTTGCTGCCCTGGAAATCCTTCCCTAGGAGGAACACAAGGGCAAGAGCCTCACTGCGAGCCGGGGTGTCCACTGTCGGCCAGACCCTGGCATCACACGCATCGCAGAGTCCCTGACCACATGGAAAACATCGCCCGTCGTACCAAGCTTACCTGGTCCAGTTAAAACTAGGAACTTTTTAGTTTTTTTTTTAGGCATGAGCCTGACATCACTGCTGGCCTCCATGCAGAGGACAGAACTGCTGACTTCTGTCAGACACACATTCAGTCATGAGGCAAACCCATCCCAAAACGCAGCCCACGTACTCACCATCAAACCATTCGACAGCTGTTTTGGCAGTAGATGGGTCATCGTACGACACCGTGGCATCTCCTTTTGGCTTGCCGGTTTCTTTGTCGATGTAGAGGTGTATCATAGGCTGCCCGGTCCTCTTGTTCATCTAGCAGGACACCAAAACGTCACCGCCAGTCACACAGCCCTGTGTGCTGAGCGGGGATTCTCTTCTCTGTTCCGCCTCCATTTGAGACAACGGGCTTCCTAGGTGAGCCTCTCTTAGGCATCCCCATGGCAGAAAAAAGGGCCCTCTGGCTTACTGCGTGTGACAGCTCCTCCCCAGATAGGCAAACAAATGAGGAACCGGCCCCAGACAGCACTGCCTAGCCCAGCAGCCTCTCCTGCAAGCACCTGCTGCTGCAAGGACTGAGCTGCAGCCTCTCCACATCCTCCCCCACCCCGATCCCTCAAGCTGTCACATCCCACCAGCAGATCCACAGCCACGCTTCCTTCCCGCAGGACTGGAAGCGCTGCTGCTTGCACACATCTCGTGGAGATGCCGAGGGACAAATCCTGCTGAGGCTCTTTGGGAAAGCTGGAGCTACAGGGCAGCCCCAGAACGTGGTGGGCTTATTGCCCAGGCAGATGTGGCCAGCTGCTGGTGGGGACAAGTGACACGCTGGGCAGGGAGGGGGTGGGCAAACCCAGTCCCTTTCCCTGTGCTCTGCCCGCTGGAGGTGGGCAGGAGCTGAGCTGCGCACATGGGTTCCTCTCACCTTGACGACCCCGCACTGTTTGAAGAAGTCTGCCAGATCCTCCAGGGTCACATTATCATTGAGTCCCTGCACATACACCGAGCTGTTGTCTGAGTCCTCGTCTGGGTCCATAGGGGGGCCTAGGAGACAATTCATAGAGTCACTGGGCGAGCAGAGGCAGTGGTTTGGTGGCACAGAGCCCTCGGATCACATCAGCCCCTCGGCCAGCTGCGGCTCCTCTTTTAACGGGTGCATTTACCCCAAATGATGTGGGAATGCAGGCACTGAGAGTGGTGACCCTGCACCAGCTGCTAAAGGCAGGGAGGCAGCTCCGCTCTGAAGGTGCTGGCTGCCTCTTCTGCTCCCTGCAGAGGGACAGACAGACAGACACCCAGACCCTCCCAGCACAAAGCAAACGGCACGGTTAGGCCACCTGGGGGTAACGGGAGACCTCTGAGGGGAGACACGAGGAAGAGCCAAAGGCACAACACGCCTTCGCATCCTTCCTGCTCCTGCAGAGGGATGCTCGCCCTCTCTTTGCTGCACTAATCCCCGCTTTTCTCAGCCGTCAGAGCAAGGCGCTGCTCCTGGCAGGCTGACACTGAACTGCCACGTGCCTGTGCAGGAGGAAGGAAAGAGCTACAGGGCTGCAGGCCAGTGTGGCACGAGGAGGAAGGGGACTACTGGACAAGCACCTACAAGCCCCATGCTGAATTGTGCTTTCTGCTGCACAGAGCAGCTCCTCAAACAGCCCCTGGTTCCCACGGAGAAGCGTAAGCCTCTCACAAACACCTGTGGTTTTCCACCAGTCCACGATCTCATGAGTCAGGAATAAAGGAATGAATGAACTGGCCACAAAGGGACTGCAAGTGCAGAGCATCCTCGTGCTCCTTCTACAGAAGGGTCAGACACAGGGTAACATCTTCCACGGCTCCAGCCCTCATCCCGAGCAGAGGAGAAGCACAGAAATCGCAATTTCACGAGCCTGGGAGGGACTGCGAGCAGTTATTTGCAATTACCTAAGTCAAGGTCCGGTCCTTCTTCCATGTGTCCTGCCAGTCAGGAGAGAATCATAAGAAGCTGTGTTAGTGCACGCCTTGCGGGCTGAAGGACCGACACACACAATACTATCTACTTATAACCACCATTCGATGGCGTTGGTTAAACTCGAATTGACCCGCATTGCAAAAACGTCAGCAATGCACCTTTACTTGGCGATCGGTTCGCTAGTTTTAGCAGCCTTTCAAACCATTAACCACTATTACGCTTTTTTTTTTTTTTTTTTTTAATGCTTTACCAGGCCAATCGGTTTTAAGTTCATTAATAAAAAGTTACTTTTAAAGAAAAAAATTTATCAAATCCAAACCATTTATTTTCCCCAAATTACAGAAGTGGTTTCTCAATTCTTCCGAGTTACCCTGTGTCCTGTAACCGCATACCCCTAGGCATTGCCGGCAGTACCCATTACAGTCTTGTTGCACATGTCATTTTAACCACTTAAACTAATAAAAATTACACTTTTTCTAAAAACTGACTGCAATTTTTTTTTTTTTTTTTTTTAACACTATCCATTGTAATGCTCAAAAACTTACCACCAGGCTTATTGAAGCCACCTCGCTCTCCAGCGCTGCTGGGGGGATAAACGAAGAAATGAAGGCCTTTCCCTTTACAAAGCCAGTACCGCTCTGAGCCTCTGCGGCTCACTGGGAAGAAGGGCACTGGCTAAACATCTCCAAACAATGCATCTGTCTCTCTCTCTCTCATCTTGTCACTATGCCTTTCTTCAGGGCAGCTTGCTCAAATTTCCTTTACATACACAACCTCGCTTGTCTGGTTTTAGACACCACTTTGCTGTCGGTACCCTTCCATTTACTTGTAGTAGGGGTATTATCAGTGCAATACTTGGCAAAAAATGTTTTCGTGCATTACAAATTGCGCTTTTATTCCAAATAAAAATAATCACTGGGTCGTTCGCTGGTCAACTCCCTCCCCTCTGTGTGTACATAAAGGTGCACCCTCAGCCTCTCGCAGCACGAGCGCGAAACGAGCCCGCAGGTCCCTGACATTAACAGTTAAAAGGTAGGAGACAACCATACGCGATGCCTACAACACAGTTCAGATGACATTTCCGCTAAAACCTCGGTATAAAGCCATACATTCAGGTCGCTACTGAATTTAACAAGTCTCTGTGGAAGGAGAACTTACAGAATACAGCGAGGGCTCGAAGGCCTGGGGTGCAGCTTTGTGGACACAGACCGGGACCGAAGATTTTGGCACGCGCCAATGCAAACTCACGGCCGCAGCTTTCATCGAAAGCTTTGGCTGAAGCTTTCGCTTTAGGACTGCTTTCAAGTGCTGGTTAATTAGGAAAATGCCACCTGAAAAGGATTTTTGTCGTTTCTTTCTCTTTTTGGCAAGACAAAAGCTGTTTTGAAGGAGACGAGCAGAGGAGGGAGAGCACCACTATTTTCTAGCAAGTATTGCACCTCTAATACTGGAAAAAAAAAGTTGTCAATACACAGTTTCAAGCTGTTGCATGCAGCTTTGCCTCCTTTTGTTAAAGTACACACCATTTACGTAATGTCTCTCTTTTTAAACATATACGTTTACACTTTTTTTTTTTTTTAACGTTACACAATTCTTAAGTAGTATACCTCCTCTGGTTTTATTACCAAACAACAAGTATTCAGTTACCAAAGTTACAGAAGGATTCCATTTATACAATGAATACATTTGGTTAAAAATATTCTATGTATATTTTTCCTCTCCATATGGACACCGTGTCTAGTCCCACTTTTCATTATGCTGCCGGCTGAGTACTGAGTACGGGTACTTTTTAAGTATTGAAGTGTATACAAGGCTCTCACTTTGTAACCTGTAGCATATAAATGCGACAAAGCATGTTAAAAAGTTTCCATGTTTAACAGCCAATGAAAATATAAAATAATCGAGTCAATGAAAAAGGGCACGTTAATAACATCGAGCTCCTTACCTGCTGGAGACACTGAAATCCATCACCACAGCATAATAAGAAGGGCCGAGTTCCCCTACCTGCCCCTGGGTGCTCATAGGAAGGCCACCTTTTCCATGGACAGCAGAAAGTCTACGTCCATAGAGCAGGGGGCCCTCTTTTATGGTCTAGTCAGGTGGAAATCGCTAAATACGTAATTTATGCTGGGATTACGGCGTGGAATTAGAGATAAATGATACATCTTTGGCACGAGAAACTCCAGAGGGGCTAGAAATTTTAAGATGTGATGACAGACATTTCAAGTGTCTACATCTACTTTAAACCATTAGAGAAATAAATACATCATGGGTGAAATCTTTATGCAGAACCGTGGAACCCTACTCCACTCGAGCCAATTCAAGCCAGATGTGTCCCAACACGAGCAAGGCTTTTTTCTTCTGTTTCCACGCGTTGGTGGTTGCATTTCTCTGATAAAGATTTCACGCCACTTCAATTCACTTCGACAGAGCTATGCAGAGTGGGACTGTAGCTTGCCGAGCTCCGGTTGCCACCAGGCACTCAAGCAGCTCAAGAGGTTGCCTACCAGCGAGGAGCTGCAGTTCCACCTGCCCTGCCAAAATACGAGGGCCAGCGCTTTGCATCCCGTGCCACATCTCCGGCGAGCATCTACGGACGCTCTGCATAGCTCTGACCTAAGGTGCGAAGGGATGGAACACACACAAAGCTACATCTTCCTCCTCTTCCTCGCCTTTGGGACCAGTCCTCCTTCCTCGCCTCTATCCAAACAAACAGCACGGGCAGGGAGACGACCTGCTGACCTGCAGACACAGGTTTACCAAACCAGGTTTTGCCATCAGTTAAAATGGCCAAACTGATTTAGAGCACCTGAAAGCTCCAACGGGGAGCAGTCCTGGAAGTCAAGCCAGAGCTTTATACGGCCTCGGGTTTTTTTTTTTCTTCACGCTCCAGCCAAGCTCCAAGCGTTCTGGCCACTCGGAGTCACGGCTTCACCAGCAGCAATCAGCCCCACACATACACGTACAGACGCAGCTCGGCATGCTACCGCTAAGGCGAAGAGGCTGACACCAGGCTTCTGCCTTGTACATACCTGAACTCTCAAAGTCCCCACTAGCGAGTGAGGCACAGGAATTGACTCCTGGACCTGGCGGGAGGTTTGTGTGTGTTCAACCCAAAGTTACTGTTAAACCCCACAGAGGATTTCACCTCTGCACGACCACGAAGGGAGCTGAAAGTTGCAGGTTTAGCAATACCCCTAGTTCCCCCGAGCCCAACCAGCTGCAGGACAGAAAAAAAAACATACGTCCTGCTCCTATTCCCCCTCAGATAATATTTCCATGGAATAAAGCAACGCTGCTACAGAGATGCTCTCCATGGAAGCACAGCTGGGAACGTCAACCTTTCAGTCCCTTCTTTCCATTTCAAATCCTAGGGGTGAAACAGAATTAGATAAAAGGAGAAAAGATTTGCTCTTACCCCATTCCACCGCGTCCTCCTCCCCGCCCACCTCTGCTCATGCCTCCACGATCATATCCCCCTCTTCCCCTGCCCCGGTTATCAGGGCCGCTCATATTCCGGTTCTCTCCTGGGCCTGAAAAGCCTCCGGATTCCTGTCCGTATACGTTCATGCTGCTAGGATGGTCCTGACGGAACGAGCCTGAGGAAGTTTGTAACAAAAACATCAGAGAGCTGCAGACAAGAGTGGGTCCTGTCCCCTTTTAAAGCCTTTCTCCATACCTTCAGCACGAGAAGGGACAGTATCACATGAAAGGTGTTTGCTACAGCACTTAAGGAGTGATGTGCCACTTGGGGAACTGGGTTTTAAGGCAGGCCCTACCAGTCTGCCCTCTGCAGAACAGTCACCAAGTTGTTTGTATCGAGTTGTATTTCTCATTTCTGTGTTTTCCAACCATCTGCCCACCTTCCCCACGCTGAGGGGAGCATCATAATTGTCTAATGAGCTAGACAAGCTGTCTGTCAGTGAGCGAGGGCAAAAACCAGCTACAGTGTGCTCCCTTCAGCACAGCCTCAAGCTCAGATCCTTCAGACCCAAATAAAGCCACTCAAAGCCTCCCTCAGAGACAGCTCACCCTGCAAGGGTGATGGAGACCGACCCTTTCCTCACCAATCCCGCAGCTCTGCTAAGCACACTCACTCTGCTGGCCGTAACTGCTGCTCTGCTGGCTGTACTGGCTTGGGGCCTGGCTGTAGGATCCCGTCTGGGGTGGGTAACTCGTTGGGGGCGGCTGCTGCCCGTAGCTGCTCTGCTGGCCATAGCTAGTCTGCTGGCCGTAGGTGCTCTGTTGCCCGTAGGTGCTCTGCTGGGAGTAAGTGCTCTGATCATAACTGCTTGGCTGCGTGGAGGAGTAGCTGGAAGACAAAGGCATTAAGAAGACGGGAAGATAAGCCAACGCACCGCCACGTGTGCATTAGGCTGCAGAATTGGCTCACGCCGGGCAGTAAGGCAATTAGAAGCCATATGCACCATCGCAAACCACTTAAAAAGGTGAAGTCATCCTATGGAGCCTGGCCTGATGGCAAGAGGAAGAATAAACCTGGTAGACTGCTACAAACAGAACCAACGTGACCGTTCACTGTTTACCTCTAGGAAGAGGCTGAAGTGCAAGGGCAGAAGTCAGAGGCAAGACAGCTAACAGCCTCCCCTTCCGCTTCAGTGCTGAAATACTTTCAGATGATGGATAGTAAAACTTGTCCCCTCGTGCACTTCAGGCTTTGAACACTTCAAAACATACGCTCTAGCAGTCAGCATCAAAACATCAAAGACACCTCTGGGAAAGGGGTGAGCTCCTTCTCAAAACCACGCGTAATGAGGCAGTAAAAGCTCACTTTCATACACTACAGCTGAGGAATTTCTTAAAAAACATTTTTCACTGTTTTGGCTTGCCACTTCAGGTGTGCAGGCAGAGATGTTTCTGTACCCGATTCTAGCCTCATCTTCCCTAGGACAAGTACCACCCAACCAGAAACAGGCCTCCCTCCTTCCAGGACACCAAACCTCCTTCTACGCTTGTTCATTTGAAATCCCTTGAGGAAAAAAAATCCTTTTGCCCAAGTGAACCCCAAAATTCTCAGGCTAGCCGCACGAGGCTTCGCTTTCTGAAAGAATTACCTGGTAGGAGGATAGGAGGGAGGAGCAGTGACCGGCTGCATCGGGTAGCTGGCAGGCACCTGAGGGTAGCTGTAGTTGCTCTGTCCATAGCCTAGGCTGGGCTGGCTGTAGCCTGTCGTACTGGACTGCGGCTGGCTGGTCTCTGCTGGTTTGCTGCCATCCTGGGGTCTGAAAAGCAGCAGTGAACAATTAATGGGAGCCTGGTACAAAGCCCCACCTCAGATCCCACCCCAGCACGCTTTCTTTGGGAGGCGTTACAAGCTGGCACCACATTGGTGCTGGCTCACAGAGGCACACTGAGCCCTAAATGTTTTACCAGCTGCTGACTGGATATTTGCACACTCCCCTGCTACCAGAAAAGGCCCAGACAACATCCTGAGCTGAGAGCATAAAAGAGAACTACAGCATCTGTTTACCAGCTGCATCATGAAACCTACAGCGAGGGGCTTAGGCTTTGGCTCTGGGAGGAGCAGAGGATGTGAACTGGCCAGGAAAGGCGGTCAGCAGCATCGCCCCTCTGCTCTAGTTGTTTTTGCACAATGCTCCTAAACAATCAGCTCAAAAGGAGACAGAAATGCTGCCAGTTACAGGCACTATTGTTTGGCAAAACCACTGCAGGCAGATATTGCTGGTGAAAGGGAAAGGATGTTTGTTATTAACTCTCAAGGCCTGAAAATAAAGATAGCTCTTTGCATGCGATTTGCATGTCCTCTTCCTTTACAATTGTCCCACGCTGCTTCGAATTTCAAAGCGTTTATCAGAGCTAAAAAGAGTTGAACTACAAGCTGGGTAAAATTACTTAAAATGGCATCAGGATTCATACTTAAATGTAATCTGATAGATACAGACAGGGCTGTCAAGCTCTGGCTTTCCTTACAGGAACAGTTACAGCAAACATCAGGCAGACGCATAAAGCTGTTTTTGCTCATTACTAAGTAAGTTTCCATTCCGTATCCTAAACCTTTCCTATCCTGAGCGAACAATTAGGCTGAACAGGCTATCGACAGTGTCCAGACACAAGAGATTTAAAAAGGAAATTGTCTTCAGCATGTGCACCCACTCAAGAACTGAGAGGGCATAACATCATCCTAGCAACCCCGTGACTCAGGATCACATCAGACTCATCCATTTTCTGGTCTAGATCATGAGTCAAGAGCCCATTTTTGCTGCTTGGTTGCTCTCCCCATCTCCCAGTAACGGCGCTGACTCACTGTGCCGGAGCAGAAGCTACCTACACTGCTTCCCCCAGCTCTGGAGAGGCGGTGGGATCAGCTGCAGCTGCAGCAAAGCTCGAGTGCAACAGGCGGAAGAAAGGTGGAAGCAAAACCTGCGGGCCCCAGCTCAGCAGGCAGCGTCCTGGGGGGGGCTCTCCCCACCAGCAGAGCAGAGGAGGACGATGGAAATCCCCGTTACCTTGCGGGAGCGGACGCTGCTGGCTGCTGCCCGTAGGCAGGGTAGGCAGGCTGGGTGCCGTAAGCGGACGGAGCTGCGTAGGAAGCCTGGGTGGTGGTAACCGTAGCGGTGCTGGTATCGTAGGCGGCCGTGCCGTACCCCTGCACGGGCTGGCTATAGGCCGGGGGGGCGGTCGGGGTCGTGTAACCTACAACAGAGGACAGCCGGGTCAGATTAGGGACCTTTCTGACTGCTTCGCTCCTGCTCGCTGTGTGCCAGACCTCACAAACCTCCGCAGACCGACCCACAGCACCCTGTCACCTCCCTCCGAGAGAGCCCTGCCCTGGGAAACCCCAGCCTCCCCCAGCTCTGCCCCATCCTGGCAGCTTTTTGGAGAAGCAGAAGCACCGAGTGGCACAAGGCTGACACGAGAGGTCTTTCTGAGCCATTTAGGCAGTATTGTGTTAAATCAGCAATCCTAGAAACTAAAGGGGAGCACATCACATTTGCTTTAATGTAACAGAAAGGTCAGAAGCTACTTTACGTGCCTGTTTTTTGATGTTTTATGTGCCTTTGTTCCTCTCAGAAGTTCAGCTTGCTTAAGATGAAAAGCTCAGGGCTCACACACATTTATTTCTGAACGATTTTACGAGAATATCCAAGACCCCAAAGCAGCTCCGTTTAGATTAGCCGTACCAGCAGCTGTCACTAGGCAATGCAGCTGACCACTTGGCTTGTCAGCAGAGAACCATAAACCAGATACTGCCATGGTGGCTTTTTTTTAAATCATTAAGAACCTTGCAAGCACATTTTCAAATTATGAAAAAAAGATTTACCCAGAAAGCCATCAATTACAGATTTTCTTAGCAAAAGCTCACTTCCTAAAAACACAAAACGATTGCCAGAAAGCAGCCAACTGGCCTCAGTCTTACTGAGGTGATCTTAATTGCATCAATTAAGGTAACAGCTTCTCCATCGCTTAATATTTTGATTAAACAGGGGACACTTGTGACATACTCTTCTAATTACAAAGCGTTTCAGGCACATTGCGCCCAGCTCTTTATTGCGACTCCCTCGTTTCCCAGATGAAAGCACTTCCAGCAGAACACAGCGTATGGCTGCAGCTCCTTCCCCTCATCCAGCACACCCTCCTGAGGCACAGCAGCACTTCCAACCTCACTGCACTTTGCTACAAAACCAGGCCTCTCCAGCCCGCGAGTACAGAGCAAGAGAAGCAAAAGGAGAAGTGAGAAGTCCGCAAGCAGACCTGAAAAAACAAGCTGCAGCTTCCCATCCTGCTGTTACTCTCGGGCTCTCCAGTTAGTCCCAGGATGCTGATGAAAGGGCTCTGAGCAGGCAGAAGCCTTTCCCCTTTTGCCACCTGCAACAGCCAGCCCAAAAGCCCTTGCCTGCTCCAAAAGCCCAGTGCCTCCTGTGCTCACAGGCTTATCACGCTGCCGCCCTCCTCCTGAATGCCACGGGCTGGCTTCCACTGCACGCTGCTGCCAAGCTGGAAACACCAAAGCTGGCTGGAAACACTGAGGCAGGCGAGCAAGCTCCCCTCCCACCAGGGGATAACGGCAGGAGCCACCAGCAAATCACTTCTGCTCATTCAGCTGCTCCTTGGTGCAGAGAGGCTCACTGAAAAGCCAAGTCCTGTTCCAAGTGTTACTGAAAAGGGGGAGCGAAACGATGCTGAAGGGGTTTTGGTGCCTCAGAAGAATTTAAACAGCCCAAACTCTTCAGTGTGAGCCCCCAGAGAGCCGACACCAGAAGCTGAAGGAATTCTTACTTGAACTGGCTGAGGCCTGAGCGCTTATTAAAAAAACCTGCTGCTTGCGTAAGTGCAGTGTGACGTGCGTGCCGCTGAAACCACAGCCCCTGGGCACAGCTGTGCCCCGGGGAGCAGCGGTCCCAGGGCCACAGCCGAAATCTTCCCAAACTGGGACCCTCGTGGGTATGGCAGCACTGGCCTCCCGCATGGAGCGGGCTTGCTGGTACCTGGCTGTGCACGGGGGGAAAATCATCCTGAGCTTTCCTGCCCCGGCTCTAGAAGGAGCGTTTCGCTTGAGCAAGTGCGCTCAGCGGGAAGCGTCTGCACCAAAAAAAGAACAAGCAGCGATTTAACATCCCGCTGCTCCACGTGTTGGTTTCAGCAAGAGCAGTTTAAAGACTCAGAAAACCCTCAGGAGCTGTGTTTTTGAAGGGGCCGTTTACACAGCGTCGCTTCTCCCTCCTCCCCTCGCCAGTTAACGAGACAAGTGGCAGATCTGCAGAGCAAACACTGCAAGGAAAGGGGAACAGCAGCACTTTGACAGCCTGCTTTAAGAAGTCCAGTGACGTGGCTCAGTTTCCTCTCCAAGCACTCATGCCTGCGAGCAAAACCCTCACTGAAGTCTAGGAAATCTTCATGCAGAGAGGGCAAGCTCGCAGGTTTTGGTCCTCAGAGAGCATCGAGCTAAGAACTGTGGTCAGAGAGGTTTATTCTGAAACAAGCAGGCTTTGTGTCAGCCAGCAGCGTTTTCGGAGGCTTCTCTCCAATTCCAGCAGCACCAGAAGCTCCCCACGGGTCCACGAGCCCAAAGAAAGCCGGCTCCTGCTGGGCACACGCTCCTCCCAGCGAGGCTCCAGAGAAGGGGAAGCAGGAGCTGCCCTCTCCCTGCTTTATTCTGGTAGGTAATCGCAGGGTACTGGGGCAGCCGGCATAGCTCAGGGCGCGCCTACTTCCCAATTCGGAACACACGAGGAACTCTTTACACATCCAGCCTGCAATTTCACAGGTGGAGAGAGAAGTGGGAGCTGGTTATCTTTCACGAGGAGCTCCTGCTGGACTACGCAGAGCAGATCCATGCTTCGAGATTTGCAATGCTGCATTTGGCCCTGGCCGACGTTGTTAGAAAGCCAATAACCATCCCAGCTGCAGCTGTTTATTTACTCCTGTAATTCAGGCTTACATCCTGCAGTGATTAAAGAGCAAACCATGACCGCAGGCACGCTGGTGCTGATTAATCCCCTAATCCACTTGCTGCCGGTAGAGCTGCAGAGGAGCCCGTGGGCTCCTGACCCCGGGGGCTGGACCAGAGGCCACCAAGTCACCTTCTCCTGTAGCCACGGGAGCAAGGAGGCTGGAGGCAGGCTGCTCCACCCGAGATGTCCCCAGGCACCTTAGAACAGCCCCAGACTGAAGCACACAGTCCCTAGAGGGCACATACATCTGCACGGGATCCGAATTTCCCTGCAACAACGGCATCTTACAAGAAAAAAAAAGACACAGAGACAAAAAAAAGTCACTTGGTTTTTAAGTTAGTGCAGAATCGCGGTGAGTTGTCTGCTACAAAAAGGTGATGCCAAGGAAAAAGAAACTGAAATTCAACTGCGAAACTTGCAGGTCTCTCAGGACACGAGGATACACGCCCCGGGCCACACTGTGGGCTCTGCGTGGTACAGAAAGCCAGAACGAGCACTCGGCAGAGGCAGTGACAGGCTCTGAGCACCACCAGCCTCATTTTGCGCAGCTCCTGAAGGAGAGGCAGGTACAGGAAGAATAAATCCAAGCTGGCACTCTGCCTCGAGAGCAACGCCACCAGCTCTGCCACAGACATGCTGCACGGGTTGAGGCAAATCGCACGTGAAGGCCTGATACAACCTCTCGTTGGGCCACTTCCTGAGCTTTCTTTTATTCTGGATAAAAAAAAAAAAACACAGCATTTTGCCTCCACAAGAAGCCCTGCGGAAAAGACACCCGATATTATTATTACTCCAGCAAATTTGCTCTTGAGGAACAAGCACAAGCACAGCCCTTGCAGGAGCGGAGTCAGCAGTACGGACCAAGGGACTCAAACATTTCCAAGAAAAATCTGAGAAGTCCCCAAATCCATTTTGCTGCCCGTTTACATCCACGGCCTGGTAAAGGCAAGGAGAAAACCCGCAAATAACCAGCGGTGACACTGGCTAGAGGGCACTGCTTCTCGTCCTGTGGGACACGTGCTGCCTGCCAGGCATATTTTCCTCATCCAGACCAAAGATGTCCAACACATCTACTCCACGGGATGTTATTTTCTCTCCACCTCCTGCTCGTGAGGTTCCCCAGTGGTTTTTGTGGCCAGGTGCCCCCCAGGAACATCTCCTGCCTGTCCCAGCATTCCTGTGCTTTAGGAAATACTGAAGAAAGCTCCCACTGCAACAGCAATTCACAACGCCTCTCATAGCCAAGAGTGAATCTGCAGAAAAGGGTATCCAAGGCACTGCTCGGAGGAAAAACTCTTTTCTTTTTCGAAGTCTCCTGAATATTCAGCCCAAATACAACAATTAAATGAGGTCTCAACAGTTTCTTTCATACATCAAGATGCTCACACGTACAGGACTCCAGCTCAAAGAGTCCAGGTCCTTCAGGGAACGGGAAGGTTGTGTTCACCTGAAGCATCTGGGCATGGCTGTCTGCAGTGTTTAGGAAGTTCTACCCACAAACCACACCTCTCACACCTCTCAGAGCTGCTCGTTACAGAGGCGTGGAGGTTGCAAACCACTGCATCCCAGCCAATCCTCCCTGTCCTTGTGCGCGCTGCGCTGCTGGGTGGTTTTGGTGCTGGAAGTGACACCCGGAGGGTTAACACCACGAGCTTCCCCAGGATGAGCCGGCACTTCGCATGCAGGAGCGAGCGGGAGTCAGACCTGTGCTGGTCCCTTGTGGGAAGCACAAGGCAAGAAGTGGAGCGCACGCTATCAGAACGGGCACGCAGCACCTTCAGGATTTGGTTTTCAGGGAGCGCTCAGGACACCAACTCGCCGTGTGGGCTCAGAAGCAGGCAGAGTGCAGCCTCCCACGAGTGCTGCCGTGCTCCTGTTAAGCACAGCACACTCTGCAGCCACGGAGCGGATCCCAGCTCCTTCCCCAGCCCGTGCGAGGCCCCGCGGCTCTTACCAGTGGGGGGCTGCCCGTAGGACGTGGCGTACGCGGTCTGCCCGTACGTGGCGGTCGTCTGCGGCTGCGTGTAGCTGGCGTCAGCGGGCTGGCCGTACGTTCCGTAGCTCTGCTGCCCGTACGTCTGCCCCGAAAAATGACACGAATTTAATTCCCAAACAGAAGCCGCTCGCACGCGTTGCACGGATGCACGCGGGCCCTGCTGGAAGCAACCTGAGCCAAGCCAAGGCTACTCAAAGACTGGGCGCTACCGCAAGTTTCAGCGCAGATCTGCAGTGACCTTACAAACGCAGCTTTTCAAAGCCAGGATCAGAGGCAGGGGGAGCCTCCTGTGTATTCACACCACACTTCTGCTCTACGTAAAGCAGAGCAGGAGAGCACCCAGCTCCCTGTCATCGCCCAGGCACATGGGAACATTCGCAGGGACCTCCCGAGGGCTAACCTGCACTGCTGGGAGCGGGGCCACCCAGAGGACAGAGCTGCATGAGGTGAAACAACGTCAGCTCCTTCAGCACTCACTAGAAGAAGCCTGTTTAAGATTTCAGTAAGTTGTTTTGAATGTTCTTCATGCCCACTAGTCAACAGTTTTAAAAATAAGAGATTATTGGGCATCCAAGGGCTTGTGGTCACCCCACTGCTGCGGTTACAGCTGCTCCTGCCCCAGCACCCTCACAGTTGGCGAGAGATCAGCTCTCAGCTCACGTTTTACCCCAAGTTCAGGCTCAAACCCAGACTAAAGAACTGCTGCTGCCTTGCTCGGTCCCGAGGAGCACTCAGAGCAGCCTGATCGGGGTGGCTGGCTCAGCGCAGAGCTGCCGGTGCTGCTGTTTTGCCAGCAGTCCTCAGCCCCATGCCACGGCCCAGCTGGCCCAGACCTCGGGCACCGGGCAGCTTCTAACAGCTCTGCGTGGTCAGCTGCTGTGTTTTGGGTGAAACTGTGGGTACAGCTCAAGAAGCAGCACAAACACAAGCCTTAACAGCTGGATTTTCAGAGGTACTTGCTGGTTTCTGGGGGAGTTTGGCAGTTAAATGCTTTTTGGGACCTAAGCCTGTGTTACCTGTGAGCTCCTCTCCCTGGCTCACGAGCAGCACAGATCCTCGCCAAGCCACAGATCTCAACAAAACTCCGACCAGCCTGGGATTTCCAGCACCAGTGGAAGCTCACCCCAACAAGAGGCAGGAAACCCCGCGAGCCCCCCATGGCCATCTGCCTACAGCTGAGAGGGAGGAGCGGGTTGTGCAGCCTCGCTCTGAAGGACATCGAAGCCTCCTCACACCTTCCGTGCAACCCGTACTCTGGCACCAGCTCTCGCCTTGTCCTCCCTCCATATATTTATTCACAACACGAGGTGTTGTCATTTTCCCTTTGGCCGACCCAAATGCCAGCAGCGAGCCTGTGCTCCCCCTGTAAAGGCTGTGTTTTTGCAAAGGTATCACAGCACCAAAGGTTTTCATAAAGTTTTTTTTAGCAGCCTGCTGCAAGCTGGCTGGTGTGGGCAGCAGGAACACAGCCCCGCTGGGTTAACCCATTTGAAGCTGCTCAGTAACATGCAGGGAGGTTGGTTTTGACTCCAGAATATAGATGTGTGTTTTTCAGTGCCGGGGATCTCCTTTCAGAAAGCACTCTTTGGAGATACTGGGGAAAAAATAACCCAGACTGCTCCGAAAACACACTTGTAGGGCGTACACAGCTGTGGTTTTAGGAGCTTGGATTCTAAGGATGAGAAAGGCATCATTTCATTCACCTCTTAAAGATCGCCAGCAGTTTGCAGTCTAGCCAATTGACAAAATTAATAGTTTCAGCCACAATAGCTCCATGAAAAATCTATCCCCTCCTCCTGATTTCTCCGACTGTGTTGTTTGTGACACGATAATTTCCCCTCTCTCTCCTCTTTTTTATCAGTCTCTCCCCCCTACACCACTAACTAAACACCCACTGACACCTCAATGTCAAATGTGCCCCAGGAATCGGGCTTCTACAGTCCCCTCAGCAACAGGTTCGGATACAGAATCAGAAAATCCTTAGGGTTGGAAAAGATCTCCAACCCTAAGAAAAAAAAAAAAATCTAATCTAAAAAAAAAAAAAAAAAAAAAAAGATCTAATGCCAAGGAAGGGGAAAGCTGAAGCTCCTTGCTGTCGGGCAGTTCTCACTCGAAGCAAGCAGCGCAGGCTGGGGGGGAGCTACAAGACAATTTCTAGGGACAGGTTTTGAAGCTGTGTTTCGGGGCTGGCAGAGCGCTGTGTGCTTTACTGGGGGCATGCAACTGCTTCCCAAACCCCCCCGTGCATTACCTGGGTGGTCTGTGCGTATCCTTGAGCTGGCTGAGGTGCGTACGCGCTGTAGCTGCAAAAGGAATTTGAAGAGATTTATAATGTGCCCCCGCACCCCCAGCTCACGCAGTGCATGCATCACGGGATGATTTGGGCATATCCAGGTGGCTCCCGATGAAATCCCAGGGCAAGGCAAAAGGGGAAAGCCTTTGGGATGCGCACACACGGCCGAGCTGAGGCTACAGCGCAGTTACTGCGCGCACATCACACCTTTTTGTGGGGTGGGATAAGAGCACGATGCGACTTACCCCTGCTGAGCTGCAGCTTGGCTGTAGGTACTGTAATCTGCAAGAGAAAAAGGAAAATTAAAAAAAAAAAAAAAAAAAAAAAAGGTTAACAAAGGCTTAACAAAATTAACAGCGTAAGAAGGCAGCAGCTGGAATTTCCTCCTGCAACTCCAAAGGACCGCTATAAACCGCTGGAAATCCAGCCTCCAAAGAGTAAGGTAAATGCACTTTCTCAGCCTTTTTAAAGGAAACAAAACCCCTCTTCCCTTTATGGCTCCTGCTGCTCCCGCAGCCACAACTTTGATCTCAAATGACCCTACTTTAATTTAACTGCCACCTTGGCTAACACCCAAGGGGACTGGCAGCGGGGTGTTTTGTTTAGGAACAAAAGAAACTGCGGGGCTGACACTCACAAAACCCCTGGTTTCAAAGGGCCAGGTTGCAAGCTCCGGGTCCGTTGGAATGACAACACTTCGCTTTCTATTTAACTTTCAAGGACACAAACAAATCGCTGGAAAGTTCTAACACTTGTCCCTATCAGGGTTCCAAACAGGCAGCTGGCAGCGATTCCTTCCCCAAATCCCCAGCCCGTGCCAACGCTCTGGTTTAAAGAACTGAAATCCCCAAAACCCCAGCAGAAAAAGCCTGCGCTGGCCCGTCTGGCTGCTAGGGCTGGGAAACGCATCCACGCGGCAACTACAAGGCTGTATTTGAGCGTTTACAGCTCCTGCGTGCACGTTTTCCCTCCAAGTCACCACTTCCAGCTCCCATCCAAGGCTTTAGAGCAAACCCATGGCTTTGACAGAACCTCTCCAGCCAGAGCGCTTCTCCAGCCCTCCCAGGACCTGAAAGGTCCCGAGGATCAGGAATGGGCTCAGAGTTTGCTCCTGTTTGCTGCCTGGGCTTCAGCATCCGACTGAGCCGCACTCAGAGGCTGAACGGGAGCAGGGCTCTGCTCAGACCCTCGCAGGGAAACGTTCTGGTGTCTCTGCTCTGATTGCACCTTGGGACAAGCCGCTCTCTATTAAAAAAGCGAGCTTTACGAATTTACAGAACCCACCTGAAGCCTTCCTACAGCCCTCAGCCACCCTTAGGGTGTAACTTTCACCACTCTGCTTCCCACCGAGCTGCTGGGGGCTCCAGGAACCGCTCTGGAACCGCCGTTTGCACCCAGCAGCAGCTCTGAGGCTGTGGATCTGCCTGCGTGCAATCCCAACGTACGGAGATATGAGCTTACGGGGCAGGCTGCTCCCCTTCCCTGCACGGCTGGCAGGACTCAGGGTGACACTGGAGGAGCTGCTGCGACCAGCGGGGATGTCTGTCAGAGGGAAATCGCCTCCCAGGGAGCAGCAACGGGCAGGACACACGGGGAAGGCGTCGGGGCAGGCCCCCGGGGCCCTGCCAGGCTCCACACGCCACAACGGGCCCGCGTTAAAACGCTTCAGCCCCGCTCCCACAGCCCTAACGCCTTAACGTTATAAAACAAACACTATAAAGGGATAATATAATAAAGCAGCCATACTATAACACGCTAATATTATAAAAAGGACAAAGCCCTGCCAATCCCCAGCCCCACAGCGCCCTGAGGCCCACCCGGGCCCTCACAGCCCCCTCAGCGAACCCTCCCCCCCCCCCTCACAGGCCGTTACCTCCCCCCCCGAGGCCCCCACAGCCCGCAGCCGCTCTCCCCGATTCCCCCCCGATCTCCCCAGCTCTCTCTGCTCTCCCCCGGCTCCGAGGAGCCCACCCCGGGCCCTCCAGCCCCGTCCCGGCCGGTGCCGTCCCCCCCCGGCGCGGCCGGGCCGCCCTCACCCGTGGACGCCATTTTGTCGCCTTCCTCCCTCCGCGCTCCCAACGTCCGGCCGCCGCCGCCGCCCCCGCGCTGCGCATGCGCCGCCCTGCCCGCCCGCACGTACCAACCGCGGAGGGGAAAGGGGGGGAGGGGGGGATGGAGGGGGATGGTACGGTCCGGGGAGGGGAGGGAGGGGAGGGAGGGGGTGCTGACGTCACGCGGAGGGAGGGGAGTCCCGCGTGACGTCATGGGGGGCTATGGGGGGGCTATGGGGGGGGTTGTGGGGGGTGGGGGTCTCCTAGGGGGGTGTGGGGGGGCCCCACGGGTGGGTGGGAGTCCCCTGGGTGGGGGTCCCAAAGGGAGTTGGGGGTCCCCTGGGTGCAGGTCCCACGGGTGGGGGTCCCACAGACAGGTGGGGGTCCCCTGAGTGAAGGTGTCATGGGTGGGGGTCCCACGGGTGGGTGGGGGTCCCTTGGGTGAGGGTGCCGTGGGTGGGGGTCCCCTGGGTGGGTGTCCCCCGGCTGGGGGTCCCACAAGTGTGTGTGGGTCCCCTGGGTGAGGGTCCCCTGGGTGGGGGTCCTGTGGATGGGTGGGGGTCCCACGGGTGGGTGGGGGTCCCCTGGGTGGTTGTCACATAGGTGGGGATCCCAGTGGGGGGTGGGTGAGTGGGGGTCCCCTGGGTGGGTGGGGGTCCCTGGGTGCCCCCCCTCACTGTGCCACCCCCTTCCCATGGGGCGAGCCCCCTGCCGCGCCCCCCACCCACGCGTGTCCCCACCACCAGCCCCCACCCGTGTGGAGGGTGCCAGCCCCCCACCCCCCAAGGATGTGACACGGGGGGGTGACACGGGGGGGGTGACACGGGTGACACTTCTGTGGACACCTTTAATGACCTCGCAGCGCCCAAAGCAGCCAGGACGGAGCGCGGGGGGGGGGGGGCGTGGGGACACCCACGCCCCCTCCCCAGCACCAGGGTGGGCACCCCGTGCCCCCCTCCAGCGGGGTGCAAGCAGCGGGGACCAAAGCTGGGGGGGACACAAAAGGGATGGGGGGTGCCGGGGGGGGGTCAGGCCGGTGTGGTGCCACCGGTTAGCACCAAGACCCCCCCCGGGGGGGTGTGGGGACACGGTGGGGGGACAGCGGTGGCCGTGGGGGTGTTGCCACCAGGCCCCCCCTGCTCCATCAGGGCCCTCCGGGGGGGTCCTGGCTGGGGGCTGCGCCCCGGGTGGGGGGCGAGCGGCTGCGCCTGCCGCGGGGGGGGCCGGGCACCGCCGGACCCCCGCTGCCCGAACCGGGCTCGGGTTCTGTGGGGAGGAAAGGAGAGAAAAGGGGGGGGTGAGGCTGGGGGGCTGTGGGGTGGTGGAGACCCCTCCCTGTCCCCAAATGTCCCCAAATGTCCCCCAGGGACCCCCCCCCCAGTGCTGGCAGGGTCACCGGGTGCCCCCATGGCACACAAGGTGGGCTCTGACCCCATAACGGTTCCTGGCCCCCCCCCAAATTGTGGCACCGCTTTGTCCCCAAGTGCCACCCCGTGGTGTCCCCATCCCTACATTGGGACCCCCCCGCTGGCACCCCCGGCAGCCCCCCCCCAGCAAAGCGCAGTGGAAAGGGAGGGGAGGGGAAGGGGGGGCGCAGCCTGGCCCTGGGGGGAGCTCCAAGGCCTCCACCCACGAGGGTCCCCCTTGGTTCGAGGGGGGCTCTGGGGGGGGTTTTCTCCTCGAGGGTCTCCCTCGGTCCATGGGGAGCAACGAGGCCGCCCGTGGGCCCAGGAGGTCTCCATGGGCTCCGGATGAAGGAGCTCTGAGGCCTCCCTTGGGCTTCAGGGAGCAACAGGGTCTCAAGCCACGAGGGTCTCCGTGGTCTCCTTGGGTCCAAGAGGGTCTCCAGGAGCTCTCTCAACCCCAGAGGGTCTCCGTGGTCTCCCCTGGCTTGAGAGGGGCTCTCTGGCTCCAAGAGGAGCTCCAAGGTTTCCCTCCGTCCTCATGGAGCCCCAAGGTCTTGGTCTCCTTGGTCCACGGAGCCACAAGGCCTCAACCCAAGGGGATCTCCATGGTCTCCCTTGGTTCGAGAGAGGCTCCAGGGGCTCTTTTGCTCCTCAAGGGTCTCCCTTGGCCCATGAGGAGTCCCAAGGTCTCCCCAGGTCCATGGAGCCAGAAGGCCTCAACCCAAGAGGCCCTCCATGATCTCCCTTGGTTTGAGAGAGACCCCAGGGGCTCTTTTGGTCCTCAAGGGTCTCCCTTGACCCATGAGGAGTCCCAAGGTGTCCTCCCTTGGTCCATGGAGCCACAAGACCTCAACCCAAGAGGGTCTCCGTGGTCCCCCTTGGTTTGAGGGGCTCTAGGGGCTCTCTGGCTCCAAGAGGAGCTCCAAGGCCTCCCTTGGTCCAAGAGGGTCTCCATGGTCTCCCTGGGTCCAAGAGGGTTTCCAGGAGCTCCCTCAACCCCAGAGGGTCTCCGTGGTCTCCCCTGGCTTGAGAGGGGCTCTCTGGCTCCAAGAGAAGCTCCAAGGTGTCCTCCCTTGGTCCATGGAGCCACAAGGCCTCAACCCAAGAGGGTCTCCATGGTCTCCCTGGGTCCAAGAGGGTTTCCAGGGGCTCTCTCAACCCAAGAGGCCGTCCATGGTCCCCTTGGTCTGACAGGAGCTACAAGGTTTCTCTCAGCCCAAGAGGCCCTCCATGGTCTCCCTTGGTTTGAGAGAGGCCCCAGGGGCTCTTTTGCTCCTCAAGGGTCTCCCTTGGCCCATGAGGAGCCCCAAGGTCTCCTCCCTTAGTCCACGGAGCCAGAAGGCCTCAACCCAAGAGGGTCTCCATGGTCTCCCTTGGTCTTAGAGGAGCTCCGGGGCCTCAAGAAGCCACAAGACCTCAACCCAAGAGGTCCTCCATGGTCTCCCTTGGTTTGAGGGAGGCTCCAGGACCTCTGGGGCTCTCCAGGGGCTCTTTTGCTCCTCAGGGGTCTCCCTTGACCCATGGGGAGCCCCAAGGTCCCCCCTGGTCCATGGAGCCTCAAGACCTCAACCCAAGAGGGTCCCCACGGTCCCCCTTGGCTCCAGAGGAGCTCCATGGCCTCCCTCACCCCCTGCCCCCCCCCCCTGATCCTCGGAGACCTCCCCCACCCCAAAGACCCCTCTTGGGGGCCATCCCTTCCCCATCCCCTTGCTCCAGTCCCACTCCGGGGGGGGGGGACGGGACGCGGTGCCCCCGGCCCATGCGAGGAGGGGAGGAGGAGGCCATGGGGGGGACATCATGGTGGGGGGGGGGGGACATTACCTGGCCAGATGATGGCTTCCAGCAAGGTGACCCTCCTGGCCAGGACCTCCAGCCGGGCCTGCTGCCGCAGGAGGCTCTGGAAGCTACGGGCCTGGGGGGGGGAAGAGAGCAGAGCAAGGAGGGGGGGGGGACACAGCGGTGCGTGGCCTTCGGGGTGCCAAAATCTCCCAGGGGGGGTGTGTGTATGGTGGGGGGGGGGTCCCGTGGCCCCATGGGGATGCGGGGGGTGCCCCCCGTCCCCGTGGGTCCAGGGGGGTGGGTGCTGGGTCCTTTGGGTGGGTGTGGGGGGGGCCTTGCCGGGGGGGCACGCAGCCTCCCGGGGGGGTCCCGTGTGCGCCGTGCCCCAAAAACGGAGACCCCACTAGGGTGGTGGGGGACACACACACACGACCCCGTGGTGCCCGGCTCCCCACGGGTGGGGGGGTCCATGGTGGGGGGGTCCCCAAGCCCTGCCTGGCTCCTGCGCCCCCCCCCCTCTACTCACCATAGAGCCCAATCATTGTTTCCAAGATTAAAACCCGCTCGGCTAAAATCTTCAAAGCCTCGCGGAGCTGGTGTAAACCCTCCCCCTGCGGAGAAAAAGAAGGGGGGGGGTAAGGGAAGAGGGGCTGGGGGGCACCCCCAAACTCGCTGCCATATAGGGGGGGGGGCAGCACCCCTACGTGGGTGTGTAGGGGGAGGAAAAGGGGGTGCCGAATGAGCACGGGGCACATTTGGGGAGCCCCGTGCCATTATTGGGGTCCCCAAGACACAATGTGAGCATGGGGCACATTTGGGGACTCCCCTGACATTATTGGGGTCCCAAGGATATGACACAAACCCAGGGCACATTTGGGGACCCTGCTGACATTATTGGGGTCCCAGGGTCACAGCACAAACACGGGGCACATTTGGGGACACCCATGCCATTATTGGGGTCCCAGGGACATGACACAAACATGGGACACATTTGGGGACCCCCGTGTCATTATTGGGGTCCCCAAGACACAATGTGAGCATGGGGCACATTTTAGGACCCCTGTGCCATTATTGGGGTCCCAAGGATATGACACAAACCCGGGGTACGTTTGGGGACCCCGCTGACATTATTGGGGTCCCAGGGTCACAGCACAAACATGGGGCACATTTGGGGGCCCCCGTGCCATTATTGGGGTCCCAAGGATATGACACAAACCCAGGGCACATTTGGGGACCCCCATGCCATTATTGGGGTCCTGGGGACATGACACAAACATGGGACACATTTGGGGCCCCCCGTGCTTTTTATTGGGGTCCCAGAGACATGATGCAAGCATAGGGCACATTTGGGGCCCCCCCTGCCATTATTGGGGTCCCTACACAAACCCAAAGCACATCAGTGCCCCCCCCCCGGGTACCCTGCACTCACCCATGTGCCCTTGTCGCCCGGCTCGCCCTTGGGGCCCGGCTCGCCCTGCAACACAGAAAGGAGAAGGGACTGGCAGAGGGGGGGCGGGCAGGGGGGGCCCCCCCGCGCCCCAGCACAGCCCCCTACCCCCGGGGGGGGGCCACGTACCTGCGCCCCGTCCTGGCCACGGCTGCCTGGGTGTCCCTGGGGACCCTGTGTGGAATGGGGGGGGACGACAGGGGACAGAGCCGGTGAGAGCCGGGGGGAGGGCACCCATGGGTGCCAGCTGAGCCCCCCCCCACTCCCAGCACTCACCCTGTCACCTTTGTCCCCACGGGGTCCCGCGGCTCCGGGCGCCCCTGCTCTGCCCTGCACAATGACAGCGGTGGTGCCATCAGCCCGGGGGGGCACCCCAAGGCCCAGCCGTGCCCCCCCCCCCACCCCAAAATCCTCCCGGCACTTACATCGGGGCCTGGAGGGCCGGGCAGCCCCATGGGTCCTGGGGGGCCGGGGGGTCCTGCGAGGAGATGGAGGGAGGGGGGTGCACGGCTCAGCCTGGTCCCAACGCGGTGACACCCCCCAAAAAAAAAAAGGTGAGGGTGCAGGGAGGGGGGGGGGGAACTCACCCATCGGCCCCATGGGGCCGGGGGGGCCCACGGGGCCCACGATGCCCCCGGCAGCTTCGGTGAAGGTGTTGGAGAGCAGAGGGTCCCCTGCGGGAGAGAAATGGGGGGGGGGGCAGGCGGTGACACCCCCAGCCAAGGCACCCCACACCGGGGGGGTGCTCCCCACCCCCGTGGGCCAGAAGAAGAGGGACCCCCCCCCTCTCCAAACCCGCTGAGAGCAGCGACAGGCGGAGCACAACCCCGATACGAGACAGCGGAGAAGCCACAGCAGGCGTTTTGGGGGGGGGCTGGAGCATCCCTCAGGACCCCCCTAACCCCCCCCCCCCAAAAAAAAAACCATCCTTACTTGGGTCAGCGAGCCGGGGGATGGCCGGCCCCACGGGGGCGGGGGGCCCGGGGGGGCCGGGGGGGGCCCCTCTCCCCGGGGAGCCCCCTGGCACCATCGCGCCCGGGGGGGCCCGGGGGGCCGGGGGGACCTGCGGGGAGGAAGAGGAGGATGAAGATTATTTTTTCTTATTGGGGGGGCTGACCCCCCTCAGATGTACGCAGCAGGAGGCTGGGGGACGCCCCCTTACCTGGGGGGGGTCCCCCCTTACCTGGGGGCCCCGAGGCTCCCCGTCCTCCTGCGTCTCCCTTGGGGCCGGGGGGGCCCCGCGAGCCGGGTCTGCCTGCGGGGGGGGGGGATGTGGGGGGGGGACAGCACCCTCAGGGGAGCACCCCGGGGACCCTGCGCCCCGTTTCCTCGCGGGGGTGTCCATTTGTGTGTCCCCCCCCCTCGGTGCCCGCTCCCCACTCACCGTCACGCCCCGCGGTGGCTCCCCGCTGCGTCTCGCTGCCCCACGGGACCCCTGGGGTATTGAGGTGGGGGGGGGGACACAGCATCAGTGCCACGGGACCCCCCCCAGGGTGCCCCCCACCCCCTAATTCCATCCCCTACCTTCATCCCCGGGGCTCCCCTGGGCAGCCGGGGACCCCCAGAGCCGCCCGGCGTCCGCACCCTTGGGTGCTGGGGACGGGGAGGCTTCGGCCACCGACAGCCGGGCCACCTGCAAAGGAGATGGGGACAGCGAGGTGACCCCCCCCCGGGCTCCCACACCCATGGGGGGGGGCGAGGTGGTGGCACCCTAGGGTGGCACCGGGGGGGTCACCTGCGCCTCCAGGGTGGCCAGGCGTGCCGTCAGCTCCCCGACGCGGCTGCAGTTCAGGCACCCTAAGGAGGAGAAAGCGGGGTGCAGGGCTCGTGGGGGGGTGCCCAGGACCCCCCCCCACAAACCTGGGGTGGGAAGGGGGGTGTAGAAAGGGGGGGGGCACCGAGGACCCACCTGAGAAAGCCGTGGGGCGCAGGGGGGTCCGGCGCTGGGGCGCGGCGCTGGGGCGCGCGGTGTCGCGCAGCGCGAGGAAGGTGTGGGGGTCTGCCGAGGGGAGGGGGTGTCAGGGACCCCCCCCCGTGGGCATCGACCCCCCCCCAAACAGGCACAGACACCCCGTGGCCGTGGCGGGGGGGGGGGTTGGGGAAGTCTGCTGTGCGTCACCCCAAATTGGGGAGGGGGCTGCAGGGGCTGCCACTGCTTTTCCCCCAAACCCAGCCACGACCCTTGCCCAGGACCCCCCCAAATCCCCCCCCATACCCGAACCAGACCCCTCATCCCCCCCCGGACACATTGCAGCCCCCCCCAGCCCCCCCCAGTACCCCAAATCCACCCCCCCCAACATTGAGCCCCCCCCCCCCAAACCCCATTGGGGCTGGGTTTGGAGAGGAGGGGGGGGCACCACGCACAATCCAAACCCAAGGTGGGGTCCCACCCTGGAGGTGGGGGGGGACTTAGGGACATGGCTGGGGGGCTCCGGAGCAGGACCGACCCCCTCGTGTCCCCCCCCCCGGCTGCCACCACACCCAGGCACGGCCACCCCCAGGGCTGCAGGGGACAGGCAGCGCCACCCTAAGCGGGCCCAGATGTGGGGCACCCGGCCAGCAGCTGGGGGGGAGGAAGAGGAGGAGGAGGAGGAGGAGCCCCCCCCATCACCCCCCCCACCCTGCTGCTGCCACCCAGCTGGCTCGGGGCCCCCCCGGGTGTCCCCATCCCCTCCCCGTGCCACCCAGCTTTGGGGCTGGGGCCGTGTGTGTGTGTGTGTGTGTGTGTCCCCTCTGTGTGTGTCCCCTTTGTGTGTCGTCCCCCCCCTCTGTGTGTGTGTCCCCCCCCCCCCGGCAGCTGCAGGCCCACCCATGGCACGGGCTGGCACCCATTCATTCGCCGCCCCGCGGGCACGGCCGCCCGCACAGAGGGACAGACAGACAGACAGACAGACGGATGGACAGACAGACAGACAGACAGACAGGGGTCCCCTCGTGGCACACCGCGGGCAGCCCCCCCCCTCCCCGTACCCACACGCAGCAACCTCCGCCCCCCAGCTTGTGCCCCCCCCCCCGCCCTCTCCCCCCACCTACCTTTCCATTTCCCCGTCCGTGGGCACGGCCACCCAACTGTCCGTCTGTCTGTCCATCTGTCTGTCTGCCTGTCCACCCCCCCCACCATCCATCCTCCCGTCTTTCTGTCCAGCTCCCCAGCCCTTCATCTGCACACGGGAACTTCCATCTGTCCTTCCATCCGTCCGTCCGTCTGTCCATCCAACCATCCATCCATCCATCCATCCATCCATCCATCCATCCATCCATCCATCCATCCATCCATCCATCCGTCTTTCCACCCACCCACCCAGAGGAGCATCCATCTAACCTTCCTTTTGTCTGTCTGTCCATCCAACCAACCTTCCATCTGTCCATCCGTCCGCCCACCCATCCCTCTCTCCATCTGTCCGTCTGTCTGTCTGTCTGTCCATCCACCCACCCCAAGGAACATCCATCCATTTGTCCGTCCGTCCGTCCATCCACCCATCTGTCCGTCCGTCCAACCAACCTTCCTTCTGTCTGTCCGTCCGTCCGTCCATCCATCCATCCATCCACCCATGCGTCCATGCGTCCATCTGTCCGTCCATCCACCTGTCTATCTATGCGTCCGTCTGTCCGTCCGTCCATCTATCCATCTGTCTATCCATCCATCCGTCCATCCATCCATCCATGCGTCCACACGTCCACACGTCCATCTGTCCGTCCATCCACTTGTCTATCTATGTGTCCATCTGTCCGTCCGTCCGTCCATCCATCCATCCATCCACCCATGCGTCCATGCGTCCATCTGTCCGTCCATCCACCTGTCTATCTATGTGTCCATCTGTCCATCCATCCATCTATCCGTCTATCCATCCATCCATCCGTCCGTCCGTCCATGCGTCCATCTGTCCATCCATCCACCTGTCTATCTATGTGTCCATCTGTCTGTCTGTCCGTCCGTCCGTCCATCCATCCATCCATCCATCCACCCATTTGTCCGTCTGTCTGTCCATGCACACACCCACCCCAAGGAACATCCATCCCTCCACCCACCCCCCCACCCCCCAGCACCACCCACCTCACCCCCTACCCCCCCAATACCCACCCCCCCACCCCCTTAACCACGCCGTGGGGGCTTCCCGGGACCACCCCGTTCCCTCTCCCACCTTCCTCGCAGGCGGCCCCGCCGTGCCCGGGGCAGCACCTCCACTCCAGCGCCGTCACCGTCCTCAGGGCCACCCTGTACGCCGGCCGCACCACGGCGCGGTAGCTGCGGCACAGAGCGGGTGCCGCCGTCACCCCCGCGGGTGGCCACCGACACCCCCGGGGAGGGGACAGGGGGGTCCCTGGGGGGTCCCCTCACCTGCCCCCGCTGCAGGGCAGCGGCCAGCGGCAGCCCTGGAAGACGCGCTGCAGGAAGGTGCCGTTCTGCACCAGGCACGACACCGTCCTCGTCACGGCGTAGGAGCACCAGTTGCTGCAAGAAAAAGCCACCGGTGCCACCGCCGGTGCCACCACGGGGGTGACGGGAGCCGGTGTCCCCCTCCCCGTGCTCCTTGCTGGCCCCAAAAGCACCCCCGTGTGCCAGCGGTGGGACGTTGTCCCCGCACGGTGACCCCCAACCTCCCTGCTCCCTCCTGGTGATGCCACCCCAGCTTGCGGAGTGTCCCCTATTGTCCCCCCCCAGCCTCCACGGGGCACGGAGGGGACCCTCGGTGGCCATGGGTCACGCGGGGGCCCCGCATTCCTGCCGCGTTCCCACCCACCCCGCGCTGGCACCGGCCCGCCTGGAGCGGGGCCCCCTCTGTGCCCCCCACCCACCCCACACAAAGGCGCCTTTCTTTGGGTCCCCGGTGTCCCCACGCTGGCTGAGGGGGACACACACGAGTGGTGGGGGGGACACACAAGTGGTGGGGACACACACGAGTGCCACAACGACACCGGGTGGCCCTTGGCGCCCCCCAGCCCGGAGGTGGCTGCCGCCCTCCCCGCGGGCACCACGATTTTGGGTGGAAAACTGAGCTTTTCGGGGGCCTGCGGGGAAGGAGGCGGCTGTGGCTGGTGGTGGCGGGGAGGGGGGGGGGGACAGACAATTGTCTGGGACGTGCCGGGGAGGGGGGGGGACACAGCAGGGTGGCACAGGGCTTTCTGGCCGGGCAGCGTCCCAGCCGGGCGCCGCGCCAGGGCCACGGCGGCACCGAGAGCCTCGGTGGCCAAAGCCGCGCGGTGACAGCGCCGGGGTGACAAATGCCAGCGGGGTAGGGGGCTGGGGGGGGACACGGGATGGCTCCCAACCCGATCACCCCCGAGGGGGTGTCCGTCTGTGCGGGCACGGCACGGTTTGGGGACGCTGCCAGCCCCGGCTGCGCCGCGGGGACGGGGACGCGCCCCGGCCCGTTTTGGCTGGCACGGAGAGCGGGGCGGGTGCCAGCGCGGGATGAAACCCCCCGGGAGCGGGGCAGGAGCCGGCGGCGAGGCCGGGCCGGGCGTGCGAGGGCTCGCATGGCCTGGGCTGACCCGGGCCACCCGCTGCGGGGCCGCCACTCGTGCGCTGAGCACGCCCGGGCTCTGCTCCCGGCGGTGCGCCCGAGCCGGCACCCCACGGCCTCGTGTGTTCCACGCCCTGCGCCTGGGTGTGTGGGGCTCTGGCTCTGTGGGGTGGTGGGGGAGGATTTGAGGGGTCCCGCCGGGGTGGTTTTGGGGTGCCGGGGGGCTCCTGGCCTTGGCGGGGAGGGAAGGGGAAATGAGGTGGCTTCTGCCCGTCGCCGCGCCGAGCTGAGCGGAACCGGGAGGTCCCGGCAATCCGGTGCCGGAGACACGGCCAGCGCCAAAGATTTCCTGTAAACAACCCCCCCGCTGCACCCCCCCCCTGGGACAGGGACTGCAGGGACAGGGACTGGAGCCCCCCCACGTCTCCCAGGCACCGGGGTGCCCCGATCCCCTCCGCTCCCCTGGCACGGGCAGGGCCTCGGGGATGGGGCCACTCGCCCCGCTCCAGCCCCAGCCCTGAGCACCCCCAGCAAGCCCAGTCACCCCCAGTAAGCCCAGTCTCCTCCAGTAAGCCCAGTCACCCCCAGTAAGCCCATTTGCCCCCAGTAAAGCCAGCTACCCCCAGTAAGCCCCAGCAAGCCCAGCGTGTCCAAGCACCTTTGCACCCTGGTGGTTCTGGTAACCCCAGCAGCGATGCCAGCCCCAGTAAATCCCAGTACTCCCCAGCACTCCCAGTAAGCCCTGCCAGCCCCAGTAAGCCCCAGTACCCCCCAGCATTTCCAGTAAGCCCCGCCAGACCCAGTACCCCCCCATCACCCCTAATAAGCCCTGGAAGCCCCAGTACCCCCCAGCACCCCCAGTAAGCCCTACCAGCCTCAGCACCCCCCAGCACCCCCAGTAGGCGCCCTGCCAGCCCCAGTACCCCCCAGTACACCCCAGTAACCCCCAGTCTGCAGCACCCCAGCCCCAAGCAGCCCCTTCTCCCTCTGGACCCTCCTTGGTGCCAACACCCCCATGCCCAGTTCCCCCCGGTGCCCCCCTCCCCGGTGCCCGGTACCTGCGGGGCTGGGGGCTCCAGGAGGCGGCGGCGGGGGGCAGCAGCAGGCAGCAGAGCCCCAGCGCCAGGGGCAGGGGCGGGCAGCGGTGCCCGAGCCCCCCGGCGAGCCCCCCCATCGCCGATCCGCTGCGTCCCGCTCCGGCCCGCTCCGAGGGGGCGGCGCTGCCCGGGCACCGGGGGCGCGGGGAGGAGCGAGAGGAGGAGGAGGAGGAGGAGGAAGGGAGAGGAAGGGGGGGGGGGGGAGGAAGGGACCCCCCCCACAGCCGCTGCCTTCCGCCCCGCCGGACATGGGGGGGCGCGATGTGGGGGGGCGCGAGGTGGGGGGTCCGGAGGGGGGGGGGAGAGGTTTGGGGGGGGGTGGATATGGGGGTGGGAGGGGAGGCGTGGGGGGGGTGGATATGGAGGGGGTCATGGGTATGGGGTCATGGAGGGGGGGTCATGGATGGGGTGGTTAGGGATGGGGGGTCGTGGAGGGGGGGTCGTGGGTGGGGGGGTCGCGGGTGGGGGGTCGCGGGTGGGGGCTTCATGGGCGTGGGGGGTTCGTGGATGAGGGTTCATGGATGTGGGGAGGTCATGGATATGGGGGTTCGTGGGTGGGGGGGTCGTGGATTTGGGGTTTGTGGATGGGGGGGGGTCAGAGATGGCCCCGTGCAGTGTGAGCGGGGCTGTCCGCAGGTGCCACCTGCGGGGGTGCCAAGCAGCCCCGTGGTGCTTGGCGTGGGGTGTGCACGCGTGTGTGTGACTGCGTGTGCACGTATGGACATGTGTGCATGCATTCATGTGTGTGCGTGTGCGTGTGTGCACATCCATGAGCTTTTTGTGCACGCAGACATGCGTGTACGCACGTGTGTGCCTGCGTGCACGTGTGCTCCCGGCGGCTTGCCTGCATTTCCACGTCCCCGTGTCCCCGCGTGCCCGTGCCCTCGGTCCCCGTGTGTGCGCACACACGTGCAGGTGTGTTTGTGCGTCCGGCGGGTGTTTGTATACAGGTAGCAGCGTGTGTATGTTGGCCTGGGGCTGCGTACGTCGGCGCGCCTGGCTTGCCCCGGCTGCGCTTCCGCTGCCGTGCGTGTGTGCACGTGTGTGGTCCGTGTGCCGGGGGTGTGCAAGGAGCAGGCGTGCTGGATGGGGCTGCGCAGGGGTGGTCCCTGCCAGGGGCTTTGGTGTGCGTGTGTGCTTGGGGGGGCATGGGCAGCGTGTGGGTGGGTGTGCACGTGTGTGTGTGTGTGTGCATGTGTGTGTGCATGTGTGTGTGTGCATGTGTTTGGGTGCAGATGTGTGCAAAAGTGTGCATGCAAGTGTGTGCCTGCATTTATGTGCACGTGTGTGTGTGTGTGTGCATGTGTGTGTGCGTGTGCGTGTGTGCATGCAAGGGTGTGCATGCATGTGTGTGCATATGTGTGCATGTGTGTGTGTGCGCATGCATGTGTGTGTGCATGTGTTTGGGTGCAGATGTGTGCAAAAGTGTGCATGCAAGTGTGTGCCTGCATGTATGTGCACGTGTGTGTGCAACCTCGTGCATGGACATGTGTGCGTGCATGTGAGTGTGCATGGGTGTGCGTTCATGGGTGTGCACATCCGTGTGTGTGGATGCAAGTGTGTGTGCATGCTTGTGCATGCAAGTGTGTGTGTGTGCATGCATGCATGTGTATGTATGCGTGTGTGTCTCTGCATGTGTGTGCATGCGTGTCTGTGCATGTGTGTGTGCATGCACTCACGTGTGTGCAAGGCCCTGAGGTTTGTTTGGGGCCACGTCCCCATGAAGGCAGTGGGGAGCCCAACTCCACATTTGTGCTTGGAGCAAGGGGTCCCCACGTCCCCTCTGGCCATGTGGCGTGTCCATGTGTCCCCGTGTCCCTGTGTCCCCGTGTCCCTGTGACCCCGTGTCCCCGTGTCCCTGTGACCCCGTGTCCCCGCTGTCAGGACGGGGCCGTGCTGTTTACCCCAGCGGTGTGCAGAGCAGAGGAAGGTCACCTCACTCATCCACAGACTAAACACACCTGGGGCAGATGTCCTGCATGTCCCCGGGGGGGTCAGGAGGTGACACACTGTGCGGTGGCACGTGGCCCTTGGTCTGGGATGTCCCCATCATCCCCTGAAGGGACGGGGATCGGGTGCTGGGGGACTGCGGGCTCTGGGGACCCCCAGCTTGTCCCCACAGTAGGGCAGCTCCACTCCCTGGCCCGGCTCCATGTCCCCATGTCCCATCTCCGTGTCCCCACGTCCCCATGACACATCCCAGGCAGGTACCCGTGCTCCGAGCCGAGCCAGCAGAGCTGCAGTGCCACCGTGCCCCGCGACTGTCCCCAACCTCCCGCGCCCCCCCGATCCCGCGTGGAGCCCCGTGTCCCCCCCCACGCGAGGCCACCAGGTGGCACTGCGAGGCCACCGCGCCCGGCCCTGCCCAACCCACGGCCGTGGGGCGACGACCCCGTGGGGCGATGGACACCGAGTTGGGGGGGGGGGGGACACCCACCGGCGCTGTCCCCAACCTATCCCCAACTCCCCCCGGAGCCCTACACACCCCCACCGTGCCTCAGTTTCCCCCCTCTCCATCACCCCCTGCCGGGATGGGGACCCCCCCCTTTTAACCCACGCGTGCGCCACCGTCACGGGTGGGGGGTCCCCGGCGAGAGCGCCCAGCCCCCGGTGCGGGTGCCCGCTTCCCCGGCGCGTGTCCCCGCCGCGGGTGCCCGCGCGGCCGTGCGCGCCGCCGGTGCCCGTGGCCGCCCGGCGCTGGCGGAGCGCTGCCGCCGCCGCCCGGCCCCGCTCGCTCCCGGTGCGGTTTGCGGGTCCCGCAGCGGCTGCGGCTGCCGGAGGTAGCGGCGGGGGGGGCGCGGGCGAGGCCGGGCGGCGACGGCGGCGGCCATGGCGGGGCCGGGGGGGCGGCTCCGGGGGGAGCGGCGGCGGCGGCGGCCGGGGGGTTACCGGGGGTAGCGCGCACCGCGGGGAGAGCGCACGGCGGGGAGAGCGCACCGGGGGAGGGGGCTGCGCGCCGGGATTATCGTGCAGCGGGGGGGCTGCGCGCCGGGATTATGGTGCGCCGGGGGGTGCCGTGCACCGGGGGGGCTGTGCAGCGGGGGTACCACGCACCGGGATCGTTGTGCACCGGGGAGGGGGGGTCGGTGCGCCGGGATTATGGTGCGCCGGGGGGTGCCGGGCGCACGGGGGGTGCCGTGCACTGGGATTATTGTGCGCCGGGATTATCGTGCACGGGGGCTGCCGGGCACCGTGGGCACCGTGGGGCCAGGCCTGGCCTCTCCCCCTTGCCCCCCGTGGCCCCACGGAGCCCGGGGGGGTCGTTGGCGTTGTTGGGCCCCTCCGGTTCTTGCGGTGCTCGGGGTGCCGGTGGGTGCCGGGCGAGAGCGCGGGTGCACACGCGTGTGTGTGCGTGTGTGCGTGTGTGTGTGTGCGTGTGCGTGTCCCCGTGGGTGTTTGTTGTCGTGCTGCCGTGGGCCCCGGCGTGCGTCTGCCTGTCTGCCTGCCTGTCTGTCTGTCTGTCTGCGCGGGTCCCCGCTGCCTGTTTGTGTCACCGGGAGCGGGTGCCAGCGCGCGGCTCTGTGTCGCTCTGTCTGTCTATGGCTCGGCGTGTGTCCGTGCAACAGCCCCCCCCCATCCCGTTCCATCCCTCGCACGGGGGCTGTGGGGCTGTGGCGGTGGGTTTGGGGCCGGCTGGGGGGGCCGAGGGGGCCGGGACATGCGGCCCGGGCTAACCCCAGCCCGATGCCTGCAGTGCAGATCATAAATCAGTGCCGGCTGGAGCTGGAGGGCCGCGGGCTCCCCGGCACGCAGCCGCCTGTGTGGGGACGTGGAACTCGCTGGCTTTTTGGTTGTCCCCCCCCCTGAGCCCCCCTGAGCCTTGGGAACAATTGTCCTCGCACCGCCTGCCCCCCCCCGTCCCCTGTCCCCCTGCTCTGCTGTCACGGCCAGGGGGCTGGCAGACAGCCCGTGCCACCCGGCTGCGGGCACAGCCAGGGCCTCCGCGGGGTGATGGGGACGGTCCCCAAGCTGTCACCGGAGAGGGCAGGGGCACGGCTGACCGGTGCCACGGTCCTGTTTTGCAGGTGACACCCCCGTGGCGTCCTCGGAGCTGTGGAGCGACTGGTGACATTGTCTGGGCCCGGAGGAGGAAGAGGAAGAGAGGGTGCTCCGTGTCACTTGTCCCCAGTGTCCCCACCGAGCCTGGGGGACACGGAGCCGGAGCCGTGCCCACGGTGCCCGATGCCCGGTGCCGGCTGATGGATCGCCCTGGCGCGGCGCGGCGGCGGCCCCGGTGGAGCAGGACCGGGTGCCCCGGGGGTCTGGGTGTCACCTCCCTCCCCCGCTGAGCTCCGGAGCCAGTGGGAGCAGCGAGCAGGGACGAGGACATCTCATCCCCCGCCGCCGAGACGCGCGTCCCCGTGCGGAGCATGGCGCGGCGCTGAGCTGCCGGCCCCGGCCATGGCGCGGCAGGGAGCGGGGGCCCTGCTGGCCTCCGGCACTTTGGGGTTCCCCCCCCAAAACCTGGCCCGCGTGGTGGTCTGGGAGTGGCTGAACGAGCACGGGCGCTGGCGGCCCTACTCGGCCGCCGTCTGCCACCACATCGAGAACGTGCTGAAGGAGGACGCCCGCGGCAGCGTGGTGCTGGGCCAGGTCGACGTCCAGCTGGCGCCCTACGTCATCGACCTGCAGTCCATGCACCAGTTCCGGCAGGACACGGGTAAGGGGAGGTGCTGGGATGGGTGTGCGGGCAGCCAGGGGTCTGCCAGGGGCAGATGGCAGGGGATGGATGGGTCTGTCTGTCCCAGGGTGTGTCCGTCTGTCCGTGTCCTCGCTTTGCTGCTTCATTTGCTCCTTCCTTCCGTTGTTCCATGCATGTGCCCACCCGTCCCAGCGTAGCACGGCGTATTTGTCCAGCATTCCATTTGTGTGTCTGTCCAGCCAGCCGTCCTGGTGTGTGTCTGTCATTCCATCCGTCCACCTGACTGACCATCTGTCCAGCCATCCATCCGTCCGTCCGTCCATCCATCCATCCATCCAGTTCTCCATCCATCCACCCATCCATCTCCATCATCTCCATCTCCATCTCCATCTCCATCCATCCATCCATCCATCCATCCATCCATCCATCCATCCATCCATCCATCCATCCATCCATTTATCCGTCCATTTATCCGTCCGTTCATCCAGTTCTCCACCCATCCATCTGTCTGTCTGTCCATCCACCCATCGACCCATCCATCTGTCCTTCTGTCTGTCCACCCACCCACCCACCCATCCGTCCATCCATCCATCCATCCATCCACCCACCGCCCCACCTGTCCATCTGTCCTTCCCCTCCCCATCCATCTGTCCGTCCCATTCCTCCTATCCTCTCCTGTCCCCCCTGGGCCCACTCCTCACTCCCCATTCCCTTCCCCCCTGGAAAAGGCCCCACTTCGGGGGCTGGGGGGGAGCTGTGGCCACGTGCCACCCCCCTAGCTGGGCCACACAACCAGGACAGGCGTCCTCGGGGAAATCACGCCCCGTCCCGCGCCGCCTCCCGGCCCAAACCCCATTAACCGTGACCCACTAAACCAGCACGTGCTGGCTGCGCCCCAGGGGACTCATTGGGGACGAGTGATGGGGTCTGGGGGTGGTGTGGGACCCTTGTGGGTGTGCGCCCTGCTCGCCTGCAAGGTCCCCAAATGTCCCATTTCCTGGTGCTGGGTGCTCCTGGGGACACGTGCCTGTGCCGGGGTGGGTTTGGGGTGCAGCGTGCCACCGGAGTGGGTGCTGCAGGCTGTCCCCTGCCGAGGTGACAAGTCGGTGGTGCTTGGGGACATGAGGGGCCATGCTGGAGGTCCTGCTGGTGCCACTCCAGCGTGGGCTGGGAGGCTGGGGACCGGGGGGGAGCTTGGCACGGGGACAAAGCCATGGGTGTGGAATGAGGTGACCCCGTTCCGAGCAGCAGGGGCGTGCACCCACGGGACACCGGTGGGACGTGGGCACGAGCGGGCAGCAGGAGGAGGGACGTGGATACGGGGAGGCCATGGGATGTGGGAGGTGGGGGCAAACACCAGTGGGATGTGGGACACGGATGTGAGTAGGATGTGGACGTGAGCCAGCAGTGGGGTTTGGGACGTGGACATGAATGGGCAGCGGGATGTAGGGCACGGCTGTGAGCGGGGTGCGGTGTGAGCAGGCAGAGGGTTTGGGGTGAGGACCCGAGCGGGTAAGGGCTGCTCTCGGGGGGCTGAGGCAGCACGGACCCCCCCACGGGGCCACGGGCAGCGCTGCCTCAGCACCAGGCGGCAGCTGGGGCCAGGCGCTGCTGCCTGCCCGGCTGGTGATTAATGACCCTTATTAGAGTCGTTAATAGGGCTGGGCAAACGCTGCCGGCCGGGGATGGAGGCGCAGCGTGCTGTCTGAGCAGGGCACGGCGCGGCCAAGGTGCAGGGGCACGGGGCTGGGGGCTGCGACGTGCACCCTGTAGGTCTGGGCGAGCTGCGAGGCTGCTGCCGAGACCATTTTGGCTGCAAATAAATAGGGAGGGAGCAGAACTTGGCTTTGCACGGGGGCCGAGCCGAGGACAACGCCGTGACAGCAAGCCCTGGTTCCCAGCTGTCAGGAAACCCCTCCTGACCGGGAAATGTGTCCCCAGCCAGGGACGTGTGGGCTGAAGGGATGGAAAAAGGCGCTTGGGGTCGAGCAGCATCACCCTTCCCTCAGCCAGGACGTGGTGTGGGAGCGCAAACACCGCCGTGACCGCTCCACGAGTCCCCGGGGAGGGCTGTGCAGGCAGCAGCGCGCTGCAGACACCGCTATCGATCGCTCCCGGTGGCTGCGGGTGGTTGTCCTGAACCCTGCGGGGCTTCGTGCCCAAAATCCCTTTCCCTAGGGGGGGTGGCTGGTGGGCTGGGAGCAGCCCAGGCGGGCGCTGAGCCCCGTGTCCCCGCAGGCACCATGCGCCCCGTGCGCAGGAACTTCTACGACCCGTCCTCGGCGCCGGGGAAGGGCATCGTGTGGGAGTGGGAGAACGACAACAGCTCGTGGACGCCCTACGACATGGACATCTGCATCACCATCCAGAACGCCTACGAGAAGCAGCACCCGTGGCTGGACCTCTCCTCCCTGGGCTTCTGCTACCTCATCTACTTCAGCAGCATGTCGCAGATGAACCGGCAGACGCAGCGCAAGCGCCGCCTGCGGCGCCGCATGGACCTGGCCTACCCGCTCACCATGGGCTCCATCCCCAAATCCCAGTCGTGGCCGGTGGGCGCCAGCACGGGGCAGCCCTGCTCGTGCCAGCAGTGCCTGCTGGTCAACAGCACCCGCGCCGCCTCCAACGCCATCCTGGCCTCGCAGCGCCGCAAGCTCTACCCCGGCGGCGCGGGGACGCTGCCCGTGCGGCAGAGCAGCACCTTCGCCGGTGGCACGCTGTGGCCGGCGGGGACGGGGACGGCGGCGGGCGGCGTGGCCAAGGGGGAGACGCCGAGGGCGCCCGCCGGGGCTTTTGGGCGCAGCCAGAGCGCGCCCAGCGGTGCGCAGCTGCCCGGCCTCAATAATCTCAACCGGCCCGGCACGCAGCGGGGGGCCGGCGTCAGCGCCCGCGCCGCGGTGCCCCCGGGGTAAGCCGGGGATGGGGAGGGTGGCCCCGGGAAGGGGACGTGTGTGGTGTGGCTGTGGATGCTGGGTGGGGTGGCACAGGGTGGCGGCACGGCAGAGGGGAGGGGAGGTGGCGTGGGATGTGTTGTTGCCTCGTGGAACAGCGCCAGTTGTCACCGCTCGGTCACCGTGTCACCACCAGGCATGGGGACATGGTGGCACATCCTTGTTCCACGGTGCCCATGCCCGGGGCTGTGGAGATTTGTGCTGTGCCGTGCCGTGCCCCTCCATGCCACTCCATGCCATGCTGTGCCACTCTGTGCCACTCTGTGCCGTGCCACTTTGGCTGGAGGAGAAGTGGTGCCAGCTCCCAGGGTGGTTGTGTCCCCACTGTCCAGCGTGGGGTCTGTCACCCCGGAGTGTCCCGGTGCCACCAAGCAGGGCTGTGGGGGACTCGTGGTTATGGCACCGCAGCCTGGTGTCCCCTGTGCCAAGGGAATGTCACCGAGGCCAGCAGCACGATGGCCAAGTCCCTGTGGCCGTATCCCTCTGTGGGTTGGCCAGGGGTCCCCGCGGGGCTCTGGGCACGGGGCTGTCACCAGCCAAGGGACAGCAGGGGACAGTGGATGGATTCTGGGAACCAGCCCGGATCCAGACCCCAGCTATTCGGTGGGAGCTGCCAGGAGGGGAGCGAGCACCCAGGGCTGGCACTGAGCCCTGGTGGGGGGACAAGGGGAAGGAAATCCTGTCCCATCCCTCCCCACCTCCTGCCACCACGGGCTGGGAGGTGCAGGGGCACAGCTCTGTGCAGTGACGGTGACAGCGCGCCGGGTGCCACCTCCGCTCTGGGGCGCGTGCCGTGGGAACACCTGCTGGCCCCCGCCCCGCGGATGTGCCTGTCCCCTGGGACTGGGGTACAGAACAAGCACTGTGGGGCTCCGTGGGGCAGCTGGGGGGCATTGCCCAGCACGGGGACATCCCTCTGTGTGTCCCCCGCTGCCCGTGACCGCAGCCCACAGCCGGCTGGGGCAGGGGACGTGGCGGTGAGGTTGGGGACAGGGGGGGCACGCAGGGTCGCCGAGCCCCCGCCGTGTTTCCTTCCTCTGCTGACGCGCTGCTTTCGCTTCCGTGTGCTGGGCCAAGCTGTCCCCGTCCCTGTCCCCGTGCCAGCACGCAGCCCCCGTCCTGCGCGGCCCCATGGACAGGTAGGAGGGGACGAGGAGCGCCGAGGCCACCGCTGTCCCCTGTAGCCTTGGCTGTGCCGCGGTGTGGCTGAGGGTGGGTTTGGGGACGACGGGGACACCGCAGGTGGGGGCAGGCACGGTTATAGGATGGCTCAGGGTGTCCGGGGGGGACAGAGAGGGGCCAGATCCTGCCCGGGGCTGGGGTCTTGTGCCTGCGTTGTGGCCACGGGGTTGGATGTGGGGACATGGGGGTCGGGGTGAGGATCACACCCAGCTGGTCACGTTTGGGAGCGGGAGAGGTGGCCGGGAGGGCACTAACAGCACCGCTGCGGTATGGGGGGCTCTCCCCACGCCCCCCCCAGCCACCAGCAGCCACCCTGGGGCAGGACAGCGCCCACCCACCCATGGGCACAGCCGCCTCCACCTCCGCCACGAGCCCCCAGGGCGCACCGAGCGCACGGGGACGCGCACAGAGGATGCACGCATGGGCGCACGCGGGCACAGCGGCACCCCCACGGCCACGTGTGCCACCCCCCTTTCTCCCTTAGGTGCGTGTCACCCCAACGGTGCCACCGAGAGGGCAGGGCCAGGGGACATCTCTCCACGGGGCTCACGGGTTCCTGTGGCTTCTCCAGCAGTCCCCGAGGCCACCACTGCCACGGTGGGAGCTGCTGGGGACGAGGAGCACCCACCCGCAGCCCCCGCTGGGTGCCAGCAGGGTGCCCGGAGTGGGGGCAGTGCCCGGTGTCCTCTCCTTGGGGCTGGCACCCTCTGGGGCAGCAGGGAGGATGCACACCGTTGGGTCCCCAGAGGTGGTCACACCGCAGCAGGTCACATCCCCTTGTGCCACAGCAGTGTCCCCAGGGTGCCAGCGAGGCTGGCGAGGGGACACCCTGCCCCACACCCCACCCTGGGGACGTGCCACGTGCCGGGGGGACAGCGCCAGCCCCGCTGAGCCCCTTCCCTCCCCTCTCTGCGCAGGGTGCCAGCCCTCCCGGTCAAGAACCTGAACGGCACCGGCCCCGTCCATCCCGCCCTGGCAGGTAACAGGGGGTTGGGGATGCCACCACGAGCACCCAAGGGTGCTCCAGGGGGGTGGGCCAGGGATGGGAGGGCCATGGCCGTGCAGACAGCGCTGCCTGTCCCCTCGCAGGGATGACGGGCATCCTGATGTGCGCCGCCGGGCTGCCCGTCTGCCTGACCCGCGCGCCCAAACCCATCCTGCACCCGCCGCCCGTCAGCAAGAGCGACATCAAGCCCGTGCCCGGGGTCAGCGGCATCTGCAGGAAAACCAAGAAGAAGCACCTCAAAAAGAGTAAGGAGCTGCTGGCGATCCCCTAAACGGGGAAAAGGGGGCAAGGTGGGCAGGCTCTGACCAGCATCTCCCCACCCATGGCAGGCAAGAACCCGGAGGACGTGGTGCGGCGCTATATCCAGAAGGTGAAGACCCCCCCGGATGAGGTGAGTAGGGGCGGGTTGGCACATCAGGAGGGCAAGAGATGGGTAGGGAGGGTGACAGCCATGCCCCCCACCCCGTCCCAGGACTGCACCATCTGCATGGAGCGTCTCGTCACCTCCTCGGGCTACGAGGGCGTCCTGAGCCACCGCGGCATCAAGCCCGAGCTGGTGGGCAAGCTGGGCAAGTGCGGGCACATGTACCACCTGCTGTGCCTCGTGGCCATGTACAACAACGGCAACAAGGTGAGACCCGCCTGGGGACACCGTGGGGGCCGTGTCACCCGCTCTGGGTGGGTGGCACAGGGCTGGGCACCCATGGGTCCCCATGCCCACCCCGTGCGCCCCCGCAGGATGGCAGCTTGCAGTGCCCCACCTGCAAGGCCATCTACGGGGAGAAGACGGGCACGCAGCCCCCCGGGAAGATGGAGTTTCACCTCATCCCCCATTCCCTCCCGGGTTACACCGACTCCAAAACCATCCGGATCGTCTACGACATCCCCACCGGCATCCAGGTGAGCTGCCCACGTCCCCCGGAACCCCCATCCCGGTGTCCCCGTGCCTCCTGCTCACCCCTCTGCCATCCCACCAGGGTCCGGAGCACCCCAACCCCGGCAAGAAGTTCACGGCGCGCGGCTTCCCGCGGCACTGCTACCTGCCCGACAACGAGAAGGGCAGGAAGGTGAGCGTCCCTAAATCCCCGGGGGTGGCGTGGGTGCCGGGGTGGGGATGTGCACGTGTGGGTATGGTCTCAGGGGTCAGCCCCGCACATCCTTGGGGTGCCTGTGCCGGAGGGGAGGGACGCAGCGGTGGCCGTGCCGCAGGTGCTGAAGCTGCTGATCGTGGCCTGGGACCGGCGGCTCATCTTCACCATCGGCACCTCCAACACCACGGGCGAGTCGGACACGGTGGTGTGGAACGAGATCCACCACAAGACCGAGTTCGGCTCCAACCTGACGGGTCACGGCTACCCCGACCCCAACTACCTGGACAACGTCCTGGCCGAGCTGCTGGCCCAGGGCGTCTCCGAGGCCACCCTGAAGGACTGAGGCCGGGGCGAGGGGCTCCCCGCCGCCCCCTCGGCCCCACGCCGCCGTCCCCGCCGCCCGCGCCGCTTCGCCGCCGACGCCGCAGCCCTGCCGGGTGGGCTCACCCCCCTCCGGTGCCACCCGCCGCGCGTCCCCGTCCCCATCCCGGCTGGCCACCAGCGCGGCGGGCTGGTGCTTTGCGCCGCGTCCACCCGTGGCCCCTTCGTGCGTGAGCCGCTGCCGCGTGCCGCCTGTGCCACCCGCCGCCGCCCCACGGAGCCGCGTCCAAGCCGGTGCCATGTGTACGTCTCGGTGTTACTCAATACACGCCACGCCGTGTCCCGCTGCGTCCCCACACCGCGCGCCCTCGCGCCCGTGCCGTGCCGGGGACGGGGTGCTGGGTGGCACCGCCGCGGGGGGGTGTTTGTCACCCGGGGGGTGTCGCGGAGGGTGAGGTTTGGAGATGTGCCATGGGGACACGGGGCTGTGGTGGGAATCTGCATGTGTGTGCACACGCGTGTGGGTGCATGATGTGTGTGCGCGCATGTGTGCGTGCATGATGCATGTGTGCACACTCGTGTTTGTGCATGCCGTGTGCGTGCACACGTGTGCTGCGTGTTTGTGCACACCCGTGCGCTCACAGCCACGCAAACGTGCACACGCGCTCTTCCACGCGTGCCCGCACCCCCGTGGAGATCTCGCCCCTCCGTCTCCCCAGATCACAGCAGCACTGCCACTCGTGTTCCATGCACCGCAGCCCACGCGTGGCCCCTGCAGCCCTTGCACACCCAGCCGTGCACCCCGCGACCTCCTGCGTGTCCGTGGGACGCCCCCGCTGCGCTGTCCCCGCGTCCACGGGGGCAGCGGAACGGAGGAAGGCGGCGAGGACTACAACTCCCAGCATGCCTTGCGGCGCGGGCAGGGCCGGCCGGGCCCCTGGCGGCGCAGGGCATGCTGGGGGCTGTAGTCCCAGCCGGCGCCGCGGTGCCGCCACCCTTTAAGTGGCGGGCGGCGGGGCCGCGTCCGTGTCCGTGTCCGTGTCCGTGTCCGTGGGCGGGCTCGCGGCGCCGTGGCGGCGAGCGAAGGCCTCGTGGACGATGTCCAGGTCCCGCAGCACCTCCTGCAGCCGCCCCCACGCGGCTCCTCCTGCGGCACCGGCAGCGTCAGCGCCCACCCGCGACCCCCGGCCCCCACTCGCGACCCACGCACCCACCCGTGCGCTCGTCCGACTGCGGGCTGCGAGCGCGCACCCAGCCAGGCGCGGCCCCGCGTGCGTGTGCCCGCGGGTGTTTGCTGTCCCCTAGCGGAGGAGACACCCGTGGGTGCGCACACGCGTGGGTTTGCACGCGCGCCCGTGCGTATTTACGCGCGCCTTGCTGGGGAGGGGGTCCCCGCGCGCCCCCCGTGCGCCCCTACCTCCCTGCCCCGCCTGGGGGGGCTCCATCGCCGCGCCTCCCTCAGGCCCCCCCTCTGCTGCCTCCCTGCAAGACAAGGACCCTGAGCCATGCCGGGGGGGCACCCATGGGTGCTGGGCACCCCGCACAGCCCCCCCCTCCCCGCCTCACCGCAGCCGTGCCCCCGCTGCCCGGAGGTGCCCGTAGAGGCTCTGCGCCGCCGCCGCGGGGTCCAGGGGGTCGCTCCACTCGCCCAGGGCCACGGCACCGTGGGTCCTGCTGCAGCCGGGTGCTGCCCAGGAGGATCTGGGTGGGTGGGGGGGTCCTGCTGGGGACCCCCCCTACACCCCCACATCCCACCCATAGGTCCCCAGCCTTACCGGTGCGGGCAGGCTGCAGGCAGCAGGACCAGCGGGCGGCACGGAAGGCGCCGGGGTGGCAAGTGGGCAGCATGGTCTGGTTGGTGCTGCTGGCCTGCCGCAGCGCCCACAGCCACTGCCACAGCTCCTGCGCGCCCTGCGGGGACACGGGGTGGGGGTGGCACCCAGCGGGTGTCCCCCCCCGAGGTGCCAGAGGTCACGGTTCCACCCCACAGCGTCCCCAAAGGGGTGGCACCGCGGGGACAGCAAGTGGCGGTTTAGTGGCAGAGGGGTCCGGGTTGGAGATGGGGGGGAGGTGGCACTGTGGGGGCGGGGATGGATCCCCAGTGGTCCCAGTATGGACAGGGATGGTTCCCCAGTACACCCAGTACAGACAGGGTTGGTACCACAGTGATCCCAGTATAGACAGGGCTGGTATCCCCATGGCCCTAATATAGTTAGAGGTGGTATCCCAGTGACCCCAGTACAAATATCATTGGGTACCCCAGTGACCCCAGTACAACTGGAGTGATCCCAGTAGGGATATAGCTGGATACCCCAGTGACCCCAGTACAATAAGAGCTGATAGCCCAGTGACCCCAGTACGGATATAGCCGGATACCCTACTGATCCCAGCACAGGTTGGGCAGGCACCCCAGTGACCCCATTACAACCAGTATAGGATACCCCAGTGTTCCCATACAACCGAGGCTGGCACCCCACTGTTCCCAGTACAACCAGTAGAGCTGCATTTGGGACTAGGACTATTCCCACCACCCCCAGGCACTGCTCGCTTCCCCCTGGGCTGCTTGCTGGTGTCCTGGGCGGGGGCACCCGGGGGTGCTGGGCTTGGAGGGGGGTGTCCCCAGTGTCCCAAGGGTGCGGGGTGGGTGCCCCCACCTTGCACTGGATGTAGGTGGTGCGGAGCTGCCCGGCGCCGTCCTGCGCCACGACCTGCATGACGTGGGGCTGCGGGAAGGTGCCCTCGTCCACGCGCTCCACCGCCCGCATCTGCGCCACGGGGATGCGGCAACGCGCCTGGGGACCCTAAAACGGGACGGTTCGCTGCGCCCACGGCCCTGACACCCACCGGTGGGGTTGTGGGGATGGTCGTGGGCAGCACCCACCTGCCCCTCAGGGGTCTTGGAGTAGGACAGAGCCTCGGCGCTGAGCCAGAAGTACCTCTTCTTGAAGGCGAAGCGGGGCAGCAGCGAGGAGGGCTCCTCGGCCTCGCGCACGTGCAGGAAGCCCTCCTTGATGGTGGCCGTGGGGCACGGAGGTGCCGCCAGCACCGGCTCCTCGCCCGCTGCGGCCGTGGCATTGAGGTGGGGGCATCACCTCGGGGTGCCACCGCCTCGCCCAGCCCGAGGACGCCCCAAAACCAGAGCCTGAATTCCCCCCTTAAATGGGGAAGCACCCCCCGGGGTCCTGGGGGATTTTGTAGGGTTTGGTGCCACCCTCACCCCCCGGTACCACGCAGGGGGTGCCTGGTGTGCCCCAAATGCTCACCGTGGGTGCCGTCCACCTCCACCAGGCTGTCCAGGAAGGCTTTGACGCGGGTGATGCTGGGCAGCAGCACGGCGTGCAGCGGGGCCATCCAGGGCTCCTTGCCCAGCTGCAGCCCCAGGTTGCCGATGCTCTGCAGCGCCTGCCCCGCGCGGGAAGGGCTCACGCTGCTGGGTCCCGTCCCCAACACCTGGCGCTTGTCCCCCCCCACTATGTCCTGTCCCCCGTGGGAGTGGGAATTGGGGGAGGAAAATGGGAAAGGGGGCGGCACGGGGTGGTGGGACCCAAGCAGGCAGCGCTGCCCCGTGCTTGGTGCATGGTGACAAGTGGGGTGGGTCACGGCATGTGGCATGGGGACAGGAATGGCTCTGCCCTCCCTGCGGTCCCTGTCCCTCCCTGCGGTCCCTGTCCCCTTATGGGAAACCTTTCCCTCCCCTGGGTCTCCCTGCCTCTCTGGGGTCCCCTTCCCTCAGTGGCATCCCCAATGCCTCCGGGGTCCCTGTCCCTTCTGGGTGTCCCCATCCCTCCTGGGTGTCCCTGTCCCTCCTGGGTGTCCCCATCCCTCCCCGATGTCCCCATCCCCGGGCTCCCCACACCTTGGCGAGCAGCAGGAGCGTGCGGCCGGTGCGCGGGTCGGCGTGCTGCTCCCGCAGGCCGAAGAGTTTGGGGGTGAGGACGGCGGGGGCGAAGAAGCGGAGGAAGAGGAAGCCACTGATGGAGAAGTAGCGCACCTCCTGCCGGGGTGAGGGGACAGAGCTCGGGGCTCGGCCACCTCCTGGCACTTTGTGGCCCCCCCTTGGCCCCGCCGTGGCCCCCACCTCGTGCTGCTCCGAGGGGAACTGCTCCTCCACCCGCCTGCGGAGCTGCTTGAAGGCCGCCCTCATGAGCGGGGGACACTTCTCCACCGAGCCCACGATGGCATCGACCGTGTCCCCCAGGTAGCCCTGCAGCAGCCCCAGGCTGCTCTCCCGCACCTGCGCCTCCGACAGGGACCCCTTGAAGGAAATCCTCCTGCGGGGACACCGCCGGCTCGCCACTGGGATGCCCGCTGCAGGGGGTGGTCCCCCTCCTACAGGGGGACACCAGGACGGGGACGTGTCCTCGCACTCGCCTGCCGCGGCTCAGCTCCATCTTGCAGGGGTCCAGCTCCACGTACTTCTTCTCCTCGAAGACGCGGTTCACCACGGGCTTCAGGACCTCGTGCAGGTAGGGCAGCCCCACCACCTGGTGGGACACGAGCCACCCTCCTTGTCCCCGAGCTGTCCCCGGCGCCGTGCCCGTGTCCCGACGTCCCCCTCCCTTGCTCACCTTCATGAACATCTCCACGGACTTGGAGGCCAGCGAGTTGGAGCGGAACAGGGTGTTGGGGTCCGCTGGGAGACAGCAGGACATCCCCGTGTCCTCCTTGGTGGCCCCGCTCTGTCTCCCAAAGGGGTTTTTTGGGGAGGGGGCAGCCAGCCCCCAGCACTTACTGGTCCTGGCCAGCTCGCGGGCGATGAGGTGGTCCAGGAAGGGCACGGCCAGCCCCTGCGCCAGGAAGATCTTCACCAGCTTGGTGGCCACGTCCTGCCGGCTCTCCCCCGAGCTCACCTCCTCCAGGACGGCCAGGGCCGTGCCGGCCGGGGGCTGCGGGGAGGGCAGGGTGGGCAGGGGGCCGCCACAAGGCTTGGGGGGACACAAGCGTGTCCCCACCCCGCGGCACCCACCTGGCCCGGGCAGCGGATGGGCTCTGCGAGGAGCTGGATGAGGGGCTGGTAGCAGTGTGGGGGCAGCACCTGCTCCTCCACCAGCCTCACCGCCAGCCGCAGGGACCCCAGGCGCCCCCTGCAATGACACCACGAAGGGAGAGGGTGGGACGGATCCTGACAACCCCCCCCCCCGGCACCCTCATGCCTCTCGTGCTCACCCCGGCTCCTCGGCACTGCTGGCGAAGGGCAGGAGCTGGAACCAGCCCTTGGTGGCACCCGGGGTGCCCACGGGGAGCTCCACCTGGGTTTTTGGGAGGAAAGCTGAGCCAAAGGGGGGGCGCACACCGTGGCACCGGTGCCCCCCGCGCCCCCCGAGGCCCTCACCCGTCCCAGGAAGTCGTTCTTGCCCACCATGTCCCAGTCCCACACCTCCACGCTCAGCACGGCGTCCCCCAGCTCGCCCTCCTCCAGCTCGAACTCCAGCACCTCGTCCCAGCGCGGGAAGCGGGTTTTCTTAATCACCTGCGGGGACAGAGCCGGTGGCGGCAGGGGACGAGGTCCCCACGGGACCCCCCAGCCTTTGGGGACGTCCCCCCACGGTGTCACCACGCTGCCACCCGGACTCACGGCCGTCTCCTGCGTGTGCCCGCAGCACGACACCCGGGCGAAGGGGTCCGAGGTGCCCGAGGGGTCCCGGGGGGCCAGGTCCCTGCGGGAGGGTGGGGGTGCAGTGAGGTGGCAGGATGGCACCACGGGGGGTGCTGGCACCCTGTCCCTGGGTGAGGGGGGGGCAGGTGGCCCAGCGGGGGACGCTGCTGTCCCTCCTGGCTGTCCCCGTGGCCATCCCGTTGCCTTGGTAGCCGCTTCGGTAGCCATGGCAGCGGGATGCTACTCCTGCCGCTGCCAGCTGCCTGCGGGCGCGCGGGCACGCACAGCCACACGTGTGCACACGCGTGTGAACACACACACACACACGTGTGAACACACACACACGCATGTGAGAACACGCAGACTGCCACCCCAAACCCAGCAGCCCCGTCTGAGCCCACCCCAACGCCACCCGCAGCCTTCGGGGCGTGCCTCAGTTTCCCCCCAGCTTGCAGCCAGCGGGGAGAGACGCGGCGCGTCCCCTTGCCTGTCCCACGGGATGTGCCACCACCATCCTCACCACCCTACCCACGTTCATGGCTCCGCCGACCCCCACCAGCCCAAAATGAGACCCCGGTGTGGGCGCAGCCCCCTCCCCAGCACCCCTGGGTGCCGCTACCTGGCCCCGATGAGGTGGCAGCGCAGCACCCGCGGGTGGCCCTGCTCGGGCACCTGCACCTCCAGCTGGATCTCGCCCTGCACCTCCTCGTCGGGGTCCACGGGCGCCAGGCTGAGCCAGCCGTCGATGCCTGCCGAGGGGGACGGGGTGGGCACCAGCAGCACGGGGACGGCCCCTCTGGGCCCCCCCCAAAAAAATCCCCGAACCCCCCGGCTCACCCCGCGGCTCAGCCGAGATCTGCTGGTGGCTGAGCGACACCTTGCCGATCACATCGTCGTGCCTGCGAGGGGGACACCGATGGGGACGGCCACTCCCGGGTGGCAGAGCCTCAGTGCCACCCCCTGGACCCCCCCCACGACCCCGTTGCCCCCCCTACCCGATGGTGTCTTCGTCCAGCACGTAGATGGCGAGGCTGCGGAAGCCGCGGGGCAGGCGCAGGGTGTACTCCTCGCCCCAAAAAGGGTTCAGGCTCTTCCACACCGTGGCCGTCCTGGGGGCGTGGGACCCCCGTGGGCACGTGGAGGGGAAGGAGGGGGTGCGCCCACCCCCCTACAAAGTCCCCGTGTCCCCTCTCCGAGCGGGGCACGCTCCCCTACCTGGCCACCACCTCGTTGTCCACCTTGACCACGCAGTAGGGATCGCTGGAGCCGGAGCTGGGGGTGGGAAGGGGACGGGGGACGGGGGTCAGCACCCCAGGGTGCTGCTGGGGGGGGTGTCCTCAGCCGGACCCCACAGCTGGCACCCTCCACGGGGTCGGCACTCTGAGCTTTGGGGCCCCCGGGGCCACCCCGAGCCGCTTGTCCCCATGTCCCCAGGTGTCGGTGCCGGTGGTGGCACCGAGCCCTGAGTTTCTGTAGCAACCTGGGCTCGGGGCTGGGGCGGTGTCAGGGTGTCAGGGTGACACGGTGACACGGTGACACGGTGACACCCGCTTTTCCCTGGCCCAGGTTCCCTCCCGGCCTTAACCCTTTTCCAGCGGGGCGGAAAAGCAGCGCCCGTGCCCCAGGACCAGGGGACAAGGGACGGATCCTGCCTCTTCCTCCCCGCTGGGTGCCCCGCACCCTCCCGGCTGGGTGCTGGGGGTGTGGGGCAATGCCGGGGCCCCCCCAGTTCCCGAACCCCCCACTCCCAAGCCCCCCACCCCGGGGCGATGCTCAGCCAGGAGCCGGACCCCAAAGGAGGTGCCCCCAGCCCCAAAGACGGGACGGTCCCGGTGGGGACCCCCTGGCTGCGTGCCCTGAGATGGGGGCACCCCAAAAGGTCCCTGGGGGGGCTGCGCACCCCAAGAGCGCTACCACAGCCCTGGGGGAGCACCCCGAGCCCCCCTTGCTGGGTGGGGGGGGGCAGCAAAAGGGGTGGGGGGCTGAGGGAAACCCCCCCCATGAGGGAAACGGATCCCTGGCAGCACGGGGGGACGAGCGGGGAGCCCCAAAACCGGGGGGAGAGCAGAGCCCACCCTATTCCACGTCCCCCATGGGGTGGGGGGGCACAGACCCCCCCGGCGGCACTCACACGTCCTTGGCGGGCAGATCCTTCCCCTCCAGCACCCGGCAGCGCAGCGAGGTGCTCTTGGCCATGCTGGCATGGCACCTAGGGGTCCACGGGGGGGGGGGGGGGTGGGCTGCAAGGTTTGGGGGGGGGGGGCAGCGAGGCCCTGCTTCCTCCTCCTCCTCCTCCTCCTCCTCCTCCTCCTCGCTGCGTCCTTCCTCGGTTTGTTTTCCTCTGTGCCGGAGCGAGCAGGAGGCAGCGAGCCGGAGCGCGCGGGCGAGCTCGGGTGGGCTGGCCCCGTGCCCACGGACACGGCGGCACAGCCCGGGGGGGGGGGCGTGGGGGGGGCTCATCGGGGACACCCCCGTCCCCACGCCCACCCACCCGTGTCACCCGCATGGCCAAAGCCATCCTAAGCCCCGCGCCTAGCAGCGGGGAAACTGAGGCACGTCCCCTGCGCCCGGTGACCCCCACCCGGACCCTTTGGGTGCCCCCCCCCTCCAGGGGGGGTAATTTCGGTCCTGTCACAGCCGGGAGCCGTCAGGGACTGTCCCCAGGTTTTTGGGGGGCTGTCCCCGTATGTGGTAGGTGTCCCCCCACCCCTCGTGTCCCCAGGCAGCAGCTGGGTGTGGGGGGGTGATCCCTGGGGGGCACCGGGGGGGGCTGCGTGCCATGCCCAGGAGTCAGGGGGGGTCACTGTGTGGGTGCTGTGTCCCCAGGGTGGCACTCACTGCCAGGGGGTGTCCCCATATGGACACTGGGTCCCTGGCATGGCACTGCCGGGGGTGTCACCTTGTGGGCACTGCGTCCCTGGGGTGCCACTGCTGGGGGTGCCACCTTGTGACTTTGTGGGTGCTGTGTCCCCAGGGTGGCACTGCTGGGGGGTGTCACTTTGTGGGTGCTGTGTTCCTGGTGTGCCACTACCAGGGGGTGTCATCTTGTCGCTTTGTGGGTGCCCTGCCCCCAGGGTGGCACTGCCAGGGGGGTCACCTTGTCATTTTCTGGGTGCTGTGTCCCTGAGGTGCCACTACTGGGGGGTGTCACTTTGTGGGTGGGTGGCACTGCCAGGGGTTGTCCCCGTATGGACAGTGTCACCTTGTCACTTTGTGGGTGCTGTGTCCCTGGGGTGTCACTTTCTGGGTACTGTATACCTGGGATGCCACTATCGGGGTGTCACCTTGTCACTTTGTGGGTGCTATGCCCCCGGGGTGGCACTGCAGGGGGGTGTCCCCGTATGGACACTGTCACCTTGTCATTTTGTGGGTGCTGTGTCCCTGAGGTGGCACTGACAGAGGGTGTCCCCTTGTCATTTTGTGGGTGTTATGCCCCCGGAGTGCTACTACCAGGAGGGTCACCATGTCATTTTGTGGGTGCTGTGTCCCTGAGGTGCCACTACTGGGGGGTGTCACTTTGTGGGTGGGTGTCCCCGCCAGGGGGTGACCCCATATGGACAGTGTCACCTTGTCACTTTGTGGGTGCTGTGTCCCTGGGGTGGCACTGCCAGGGAGTGTCACTTTGTGGGTGCTATGCCCCCGGGGTGCCACTATCAGGGTGTCACTTTGTCACTTTGTGGGTGCTGTGTCCCCGGGGTGCCACTACCAGGGGCTGTCCCCTTGTCACACGCTGTGCCCCCGGGGGGTTCCACCACCCTTGGCTGCCTCTTCCTGGCCCTGTCACGGTGCCAGCAGCCGGGGCCGTGTTTAGCTTGGCGCTGTCCCGGGGCCGTGTTTACCGTCAGACCCGTTCCGGGAGGGAGGAAGGGCCGGCCCCAACCCCAACCCCAACCCCAACCCCATCCCCGACCCCAACCCCGTCCCCGTCCCCCCCCTCAGCGCCAAGCGCAGGCCTCGGGGCCCGGCCTCCAGCCGCGGCCCTGCCCCGCAGCCCCCGCCCCGCACGGGGCGGTCCGGGCCCTCCTCCAGCAGCCGTGCGGAGGGAGGAGGAGGCCGGCCGGGGGCTGCCAGCGGCCCGGTTCCCTCCGTAGAGGCCGGGGAGGCCGCGCCCAGCCCGGTTGGGGCCTGCGGGGCCTCCCCGGGGCGGGCGCCGCCGCCGCCGCCGCCATGAAGCCGAGCGCAGGTGAGGGCAGGGCCGGGCACGGGAGCTCGGGGCTCCCGGGGGATGGAGCCGGGAGCCTGGAGCTCGGGGGAGGGCTGAGGGTGAAGGGAGGGGAGCAGGGAACCGGGAACCGGGTTCTGACGGCGCTGGTGCCGTCCCCGTTGGCCAGAGGAGCCCGTGCTGCTGGCCGAGCTGAAGCCGGGGCGGCCGCAGCAGTCGGACTGGAAGTCGAGCTGCGAGACGTGGAGCGTGGCCTTCTCCCCCGACGGCGCCTGGTTCGCCTGGTCGCAGGGCCACTGCCTGGTCAAGCTGATCCCCTGGCCGCTGGAGGAGGCCGAGCTGTGAGTAAGAGGGTGTGGGGGGCACACACCGCCTTGGAGGACGCGGTGCCAGCCCGCTCTGCCCCCCTTTTCCCTTCTCCTCCCCGCAGCTGCAGAGCCTCGGAGCGCAAGGGCCACGGCGGCGGCAAGGCGGAGGCGCGGAGCCGAGGGGGAGCCAAGGAGAAGACGCTGGAGTGCGGCCAGATCGTCTGGGGCCTGGCCTTCAGCGCCTGGCCGGCGGCGGGGGGCCCCGACGCTGCCGCGGGGTTGTCCTGCCTGGTGCTGGCCACGGGGCTCAACGACGGGCAGATCAAAGTCTGGGAGGTGCAGACAGGTGAGCGGTGCTCCGTGGCACCGGGGATGTGGCAGCAACGAGTTCAGGCTGCTCTCTCTGCCCTTCCTGCTCCCCGGCTCCGTCCTTCCCTAAATATTTCCCAAGGGTGAGCAGGAGCTGCTGCCTGCTCCTGCACGGGACAGGCGCTGACAGGGCTGATACGGCTGCTCCCCGCAGGACACCTTCTCTTCAGCCTCCTGGGGCACCAGGACGTTGTCAGGGACCTGAGCTTCGCTCCCAATGGAAGCCTCATCCTGGTGTCGGCGTCACGGGACAGGACCTTGCGTGTCTGGGACCTCAGCAAAGATGGTAGGAGCGAGCAGGGGTGCCCCCGGTGCTCGGTCAGCCCTTCCCCAGGCTGTGCTTTGCTGTGGGCGAGGAGAGGGCAGAAGCACACCTTGGAAGGGGAGAAGGTGGGAGGAGATCTCTGGGGACGGTGTTTGAGGCAGAAGGGGGGGTCCTGGGACAGAGCAGAGCCATCCCCTCCCAGCTGGGACCTGGGGACTGCAGGAAGGTGTTGCAGATAGAGAGCTTGGGATGGGCACAAGGAAATTCCCCCACCCTACATGCGTTTTCCTCCTTAGGAGTGGGGCTGAGACAGCAGGCGGGGCAGGGCCTGTCCCCAGTGACTCAGCTCTGTCTCTGATGACTCCTGTGTCTGTTGTCCCCAGGGCGGCAGGTCCAGGTGCTGACGGGCCACATGCAGTGGGTTTATTGCTGCTCCATCTCTCCTGACTGCAGCATGCTCTGCTCGGCTGCTGGAGAGAAGTCGGTGAGTCCCCAGGGGTGGGAGCCGGTCCCACGGAGTGCCACGCTCCCTCTGCCCCCTTTATGGGAGAAGTCCCCGTGTGGGAAGGGGCAGGTGAGAGCCAGCCTCGTTCCTTGGACTTCCCAGCACCAACATGCCCCACACCGTGCTGGGTGAGGATCCGGGGTGGGCACAGGAATGCTGTTGACCACCGAGGCGTTGGGGTGTGGTGGGGAGAGGTGGTTGGGGAGGTATTTGGGTGCTTTCTGTTATCACAGCGGTTTCAGCCACCCTTGCTGGCTTCGTCTCCTCTGCTGGGCTCTCCGTGCTGTCCTGGGTCCGTGTGACAGCGCGGGGAGCCTCGGCCTCAGCCCCCACCCCATGCCCCGCAGGCGCTGCTGTGGAGCATGCGGTCCTACACGCTCATCCGGAGGCTGGAGGGGCACCAGAGCAGCGTGGTGTCCTGCGACTTCTCACCAGACTCAGCGCTCCTCGTCACCGCCTCCTACGACACCTGCGTCATCATGTGGGACCCCTACACGGGGGAGCAGCTGAGGACGCTGCGGTACGGAGCTGGGGGGGCGAGGGGGGCCAGAGGAACGGGGTAGAGAGGTGTCGGGGGGCTTTGGTGGGGCTGAACGAGGCCTGGGGCTCAGGCTGAGCGTATTTTCCCCCCGCAGCCACGTCCCCCTGCACTCGGCGCTGGATTACAGCAGCGACGTCCACACCAGCTCCCTGCGGTCGGTCTGCTTCTCCCCAGAGGGCCTCTACCTGGCCACGGTGGCGGACGACAGGTGAGTTAATACCCCTCCTCGGGGTCTTTCCAGAGGGAAGGAGGGTCCTAAGAGGACGTTTCAGAAGTTCAGGGCGTCCCAGCAGGGAGCAGACTTTGCGTGGCAAAGACACCAACGCGTTCAGAGCCCTGGTTGTGCGAGGAGTTGGCAAGGTCAAGGCGCTGTCACCTCCCTGAGCAATGAACCAGGGCCTGTGTCCCCTTGCAGTGCTCCTCAGTGCTGTCACCTGCTCTGTCCCCATCTGGCTCAGCTCTGCAGGGCACGGTGCTCCTGCCCTGCTGTAACACTTCGGGGAGGCTCTAAATCCACGGGATAAAGCCCTGCTCCCAACTTGTGTGCGTTCAGGTGGCCCCAGAGGCTTCGTTTCAGCTGCAGGCACCGCCTGACGTTGTGTCACCTCCCTGTCTCCTTAGGCTCCTGAGGATCTGGGCGCTGGAGCTGCGATCCCCGGTGGCGTTTGCTCCCATGACCAACGGGCTGTGCTGCATGTACTTTCCCCACGGTGGCTTCATTGCCACAGGGTGCGTATATCTGCTGCGGGGAGCTCCAGGACAAACCAGCCTGAGGGTGCAGGCTGGTTTCCCAGTTTGGGGAGTGAATGTGATATTCGCTCGGGATATTTGGGGATATTAACTCTCTCTCTGCGCCGTGCTGGGGCGGTGGATGCTCGCTCAGGGCCTCTTCGGGTCTCGTTGCAGGACCAGAGATGGCCACGTCCAGTTCTGGACGGCTCCAAGAGTCCTCTCGTCGCTCAAGCACTTGTGCCGCAAAGCCCTGCGCACCTTCCTGACGACGTACCAGGTCCTTGCACTCCCCATTCCCAGGAAGCTGAAGGAGTTCCTCACCTACCGGACCTTCTGAGGGACCAGAGGCACGCAGGCGAGAGCCCCCTGCCTCGCGGCGGGGCTGGCCTGGCTCACAGAGCACCGCTGGTTTGTCGTGCTGGTTGGTGAGCCGTGGGGCGGAAGGATTGTTACTCCCCTCGTTTTGGGGCTGTCTGTGAACGTGGAGATATTTTTTTTTTTTTTTTGGTGTAATAATACTAGAACCCAGCAGGAAAAAAAAAAAAAAAAAAAAAAAGCATGCAGAGGGCACGGGGCACAGTACAACGTGGGGACAGCTCTGGTGACCCCACAGGGGACGCGAGTCCCCCTGTCCCCCTGCTATCTGCAGGCTTTGGGTCAGGTGCTTTTGCTTCCAAGTGCAATGTTGTGGGTTGAGGATTAGCAGCTGCGGGCCGAGCAGAGCATTTGGCGGTGCGAAACGGAGGCCACAACCAGGCCCCCCCACCGGCCCCGACGGGCCCAGCCCGTACTTCAGCTGCCGGAGGGCCGCGGGCTCTGCTGTTCCCGTGGTCTGGGCACGAGCTGGACGAACCTGAGCCGGTCTCTGCGGGCTGGGTGACAACGCTGACGGAATAAAAGATGGTTGATTCCTCACTTCTTCTTCCCTCGTGGCTCGTAGAGGTGAGCTGGGGCTGCCAGGCGGGGGCCCGGGGAGCAGCCCCTCCTGCTGCTGCAGCTCTGGGTAAGTCAGAGCCGCTCGCTGGGCTCTGGAGAGGAGCAGATGGTCAGTGGTGGGCGCCGGGGAGGATGAGTCCTCGTGGTTAGCTGTGAAAGCAGAACGTGGCTTCGCCTAGCCCCCTGCTTTCGCTCCTCGCTTGCTTTTTCCGCCCCCACGCCAGCCCCTAGGACTTGGCGCTCGAACAGCTCGCCCGCAGCGTGTGCCTGGTGTGCAGCCTTGCCGTGCACGCAGCAGTCTCGTGGACGCCTCTCGCTCCAGCTGAGCTGGTGGCTGCAGGGACAGCACGTGCTTGGTGCCCTCCTGTGTGCAGGAGCCCTGGGCTGACCCCAGCTGGTGGAGGAGAAGACGGGGAACATCTCCTCCAAGCAGTTCCCTGCAGTGTTTTCCTTTGCGAGCAGCTAAACCCCAAAAGCTGTCTTTTCCCAAAGACTTCCTGGAAAATATATGACCTGCAAACTGCCAGGGCTCTACTTTTCAGCCCGTGAGCAGCTGGGGCAGCTCGTCCCTGCACGGAGGGCCCCAGGAGTGCTGCAGGCAGGTGCCAGCAGCCCGTGTGGGTGCACCACGGCTGCTACGTGGGCCGGTGGCAGCGCAGTTAAGCTCTGCTGAGCTCCCCAAGGTCGGCAGGGTTGTGCTTTGAGCTCTTCCCCTCGGCCAAAGAACATCAGAGCTGCGCTGCTGAGGGCTGCAGGCACCAAAGCCTCGGAGAAGCCGGAGCTGCCACCGGGGCCTTTGCAATGGGACGCAGGCAGGGGGTGAGGCTCGATCACCTCCCTTCAGCCGTGGCTGTAGGGGAGAAAAAAGAAAACAACCACACAACCTGCTTGGCTTTAGAGATGTTTGCATTTCCCGGTGAAGCGTATAAAAACAGGCTGCTCTGGCACGCCCCAGGTGGGGGCCCAGGGCGTGCAAAGAGGAACCACGAAGCCGCACGGAGCTGCCGCCGGGCGCCTCGGCTTTCTGCTCAGGACGCCCTGCAGGCCAGGACGCTCGCAGCCACCCCGCCGGGCTCAGGCTTCGGCCACGATCAGGTCCCTGGTGACTTGGAAAGCCGCGACGAGGGAGCTCAGCTGAACCTTCTCGCTCGTGCCTGCAGCCAGCCGGTACCTGCGGCAGGAGGCAGGGGGAGATTAACGCCTTGCAGCAGCACCAGCGTCCCGACGGAGCAAGCCAAGAGCAGGCAGACTCACTCGATGTCTGCCATCTTGATCAGCAGCTGGATGCGGACCGAGGGTGGGAAATCGACTGCGGGAAGAAGGAGGTGGTGTGAGTTCGGGTGTTTTTTTGGGGCGGCGAGCCAGGAGCCGGCCCCGCAGACCTCTACCTCTGTGCACAAACAGGTGGATCTCGGTCAGGATGTCCTGCAGGGCCAAGCCCTTCAGCGTCTTCAGCTCGGTGATTTCTGAGATGGCAGCGAGTGAAGGGGATCCTTACACACATTCCCTGCAGGATCCAACAACCCCGATGGGAGCGGGACCCTCCCCAGCGAGCGGCATGAAGCCAGCCCCACCCCAGCCGGAGCAGGAGGGTGGGAACCCGTGGCCAAAAAAAAGGAGGATTTATGGCAACGGGGATAAAACCCAAGGCAGAAGGAAAAGGATACTGCGATAGGCGGTGGAGAAGTCCTGGTTGAGCATCCAGTCGAGGATGTTGGCGATGTCGGACTTGAGGGGATGCCCCGTGCAGGTGTAGACGTTCTCCTCCGTCACCTTCCCGAAGGCCATGGCGGTGCTCTGAGGAAGAGGAGGTGGAGGAGGGACGAAGAGCTCCCAGTTTGCAGGGCCCACCGAGGTGCCAGCTTACACGAGGCACCAGCGCCCGCAGCCACGCTCAGTACCTGCAGGATGTTCAGGGCTCGGCGCATGTCGCCGCTCGAGAGGGTCACCAGCGCCTTCATCCCGTCCTCGCTCACATCCACCCTGCAAGGCGAGATGGGGGCTGCAGCGGGACCGGTTCAGCACCCCCGTGGTCTCCAGCCCCTGCGGCAGGAGCAGGGGGAAAGGGGGTGTGTGGCAGAGCCCCCCCGGCTCACCCCTCCTCCTGTATGACGTGCTGCAGCCGGGGCACCATCAGCTCCGGGGTGAGGGGCCCGAAGCGGAATCGGGTGCAGCGGGACTGCAGCGCGGGGATGATCTTGGAGAGGTAGTTGCAGATGAGGCAGAAGCGGGTGTTTTCGGTGAACTTCTCGATCACTGCAAGGGAGGAGAGGAGCTGGATGGAGTCCCAGCGGCCTTGTACAACGGGGAAGGCTCAAAGGGTGCTGCCAAGCCCCCCCTGCGTGCCCCTCACCTCGCCTCAGGGCGTTCTGAGCGTCCTGGGTCATGGCATCGGCTTCGTCCAGGATGACGAGCTTGAAGCCTTTCCTGAGATGGGGCAGAAAGGGGTGGATCTGGTCCCAAACCCCCTTTCAGGAGCTGCCAGACTGGGGCTGGAGGTGCCTCCTCTTAGCACGGCCCCCAGGAACGCTCCCAGCTCCCAAATCCCCACAGCCCACCCCAAAACCACCCCCTGAGGCATGGAGAAGCCTACTTGAAGATGGTCCTGGTGCTGGCGAAGCTCAGGATGGGCCCCCTGACGATGTCGATTCCCCGGTCATCCGAGGCGTTCAGCTGGAGGGACAGAGGTAGCAGCGGGAGTGCAGGGCTCTCCCTCTCGCCCCAAAGCTGGGTGCCCCCCCTCCCCAGGACACCCCTCCCTTTACCTCCAGCACCATGGAGCTGAACTCTCGATCCCGGTAGAGCTGCCGGGCACACGCCAGGATGGTGGAGGTCTTGCCGGTGCCGGGGGGGCCATAGAGGAGGAGGTGGGGCAGCCGGTCCTCGCTGATGAACCGCTGGACTGGGGAGGGGGCACAGGGGGGTGGGTGAGGGGGGGGGGGGTTCTGGGGGTGGCCTGAGCGTGATGTGCGGCCACAGCATCCCTGGGGGGTACTGGGGGGGGTGGTGGGGGGAATGGGGGGTGCTGGGGGAATGGTGGGGGTGGTGGGGGGAATGGGAAGGTGGGTGGGGGATGAGGGGGTGGTGGGAGGGTGCTGGAGGGAATGAGGGGGTTACTTGGGGGTGGTGGTGGGGTGCTGGGAGGGGTTGGGGGTGCTGGTAGGAGGGTGCTGAGGGGAATGGGGGGTGCTGTGGGGGTGCTGGGGAGAATGGGGGAGTGCTGGGGGTACTGGTGGGAGGGTGCTGTCGGGGTTGGAGGGGTACTGGGGGTGCTGGTGGGGATGGGGGGGTACTGGGGGTGCTGGTGGGAGGGTGCTGGTGGGGATGAGATGGGGGTGCTGGGGGGGTTGGAGGGGTACTGGGGGTGCTGGTGGGAGGGTGCTGGTGGGGTTGGGGGGTACTGGGGGTGCTGGGGGGGTTGGAGGGGTACTGGGGGTGCTGGTGGGAGGGTGCTGGTGGGGTTGGGGGGTACTGGGGGTGCTGGTGTCCCCCCGCTACTCACTGGTGCTGAGGATGTCCCGGTGCGACACCAGCTCGGAGAGCTCCCTCGGCCGGTACTTCTCCACCCTGCGGGGGGCAGCGGGGATCAACCCGGTGCCTCGACCCCCCCATATCCCCTCCACACACCCCCCGGTCCCCCCAAAACCCCTCAAAACCCCCCCAAAAACCCCGTCCCCAAGCCCGCCGCCCGCCCTCACCAGGGCAGGTTCCTCCCGCCCGCCGCCGCCATCTTCCCCGCGGCGCCTCGCGAGAGCGGGGCCTGGGGGGGGGCCGCGTATGGGGCCGGGGGGGTCGGGGACAGGGACAGGGACAGGGCTGGGGACAGGGATAAGGACAGGGAAACGGCCCCGGGGGTCGCTGCTGGGGGGCTGCCCCCCGCTGCTGGGTATCTAGAGGGGTTGGGGAAGGCCCCTCCTCACCCCCCCCCCCCCCCCCCAGTCGGCAGCACCCATGGGTGCCAGGGGCCGGCTGTGGGGTGGGGGCTACTGGGGGGTGGTTTGGGGTCCAGGGGGCTTAAACCCGGCTGGATCGGCCGTGGGGGGTGCCAGGATGGGCCCCCCTCAGCTCCTGGGGCTGCCTGGCCCCCATGTCTGTGGGGTGGGGGGGCACGGGGAACAGCCTAATGCAGCCGGTGGGGTGCTCGGGTGGCGTTTTGGGGTGGATGGGGGAGGAAAAGGAGATGTTCTGGTGGGGGGAGACCGGGTTTCAAGAAGGCAACCCACCCGCAGAAGCGCTGGGGTGTGTATTGAGGGGCAAAAATATACCAGGGACATCTTGTTGCCCCCCAAGGAAGAGCTCCAGGTCTAATCCTATAGAAAACCCCAAACGCGCATGGCTTGGCAGCTGGACATGGGGTGTGAAATGTGGAGCTGGTGTTCACCTGGGGGGCTTCTGGCCCTTCAAACCCCAATTTTCCAGGCATTCACCCCCCTGGCCCTACTAACACTACACCCGCAGCCCAGGCTGAGCCCTGGAGGGGGCAGGCACAGTTTGCTGTGGGGGGCAAGGCTTGCAGCCCCCCCGTGATATTTCCCTATTTCCCCACCATATTTCTCGTGGGTGACCTCAGCTGCGGGCTGACGGGATCAGATCCACAATCCGTACCCATATTTTTCAATTTATTTTTCAATTGACCGCTGCCCCCCTGGCTCCCCAAGGATGCTGCTTTAGGAAGGGAACCAGGGGGTGAGGGTCCCAGGGGGATTCCGGGGGGGCAGCGGGGATGGAGCTGGTGCCAATAGGGTCCGGGCTCGCAGGGGGGCAGGAAAAGGGGACACAGGTGAGCACGAGGTGCGTTGGGACGAGCGGGTCCTGCTGGGAGCGACTCCTGGTTAAGAAATGAAGCGGTTGGGGTTGCCGAGTAACAACGCTCACATCTCGCCCGTTTACGAAATCCAGACACCGATCGAGAAGGAAATGAATAATTCAAGCTGTCCGAGGCCGTGCCATGGGAAAACACGCCTCACCCCTGGTCCCAGGCCTGCTTTTACCTGGGGAAACCTGGTGTGGGGTGTGCCGGGGCGGCTCGGCACCTGCTTCCCTTTTTGCCTCCCTGCATTTTATTTCATTCCTATTTTATTTCTATTTTATTCCTATTTTATTCTTATTTTGTTATGTATTGTATTGTATTTTCTTCTTCTTTTCTATTTTTTTCTTCTTATTTCTTTTCTTCTTTCCTTCTTCGCTCTTTCCTTCTTCGCTCTTCTTCTTCTTTATTTTATTACTTACTTTATTCTTCCTTATTTTATTCCACTTTATTATTTTATTTTATTTTTTTAAGGGACATCTACCAGGACTGTGGTTAATTTCCTGCTCTGGAAGCCACCAAAATGATGATGGAAGGAAGGGCAGTGGGTGCAGGGGGGCATTTAGAGCCCCATGGGACCCTCCCGTCCTCCCCTCCCTTGTGCTTGGTGCTGGGAGCACAGAAGTGGCCATGCTGCTAGCCAGGGTGTTTTAGGAAAAAAACATCTGCTGCTGCAAACCGTTTTGGTTATCGAAAGGCGTGTCTAACCACAGAAGCCATCAGGAGAGAAAATTTCAGCGGGGTTTATTTTTTTTTTAACCCGTGCCCCGTAAATGCCAGGAATTGCGCTGCAGTTTGAGCTCGGGCGGTATTTACGTCTCTGGCTGTCGCTGCCTGCAGCCAGGGGAACGATCCCCTATTCCCAGAGGGAAACCCCCCAGAGCTGCTGGAGGCTGCCCCGAACCAGGATTAGGGGGGGGGTCTGGGGAAGCTCATGGCTTTTCCTCCCAGCATGGGCTTTGGGGCGCTTTGCAGACCGCTCTCCTTTGCCCTGCTGTGGCCCAAATGCTTTGGCAAGAAGGGAACGGCTCCGTCCCTTTTGGGTGAGATATCCCGGCACCTCGTGGTGCCAAATATCCAGAATATCTGCCCCGGGGTGGTGCAGCTCTGCCCGCGTTTCTGGTGTGCTCACCCAGCTCGTGAAAGAGCTGATCCATAGGATGTGTGCCCACCTGTAGGGTCTCCTGGACAGCCCCGTACGTCCGAGCTGCGGTGCTGGGGAGTTCTGTTTGCATCGCTCCCATCTCGAGGATCCCATAAAATCTCTCCGACCCGTTTATTGCCACCCTTAAAGGCAGAATCGCTGCTTGCAAGGGACCATCTCGCCCATGAGGAGGAGGAAAGGGGACGCGTGTGCTCATCCCAGCATGGGCTCCTCGGGTGAGCGTCTAAATTAAAGCTTCTCCTTGAACAAAGTGCCAACCAGCCCATTTCAGACCTCATAACCTTCATCCTAACTCCTGCTCGGAGTGGCAGCAGGTGTAATTGCTGCACAGAGCCCCTTGGGGTTAGCTTTGTGCTCCCCACAGACTGGAGACATCAGGTGCGGGTACCCCAGAAAGTGAAATACGTACCCGGAAAGTGAAAGCCCTGTGCAGGTGAATTATTTTGAATCGATTCTGCTCAGATTTGGGCCAAATCCCCTCCACACCCCCCCCACCTCCCCTCCAGGAGGGCAGGAGCCCTGGGGTGCCTCTCCCCCTGCCCCATCCTGCGGCACAGCCCCCCTGTGGCACCCATCTCCTTGGGCCTTTGGGGGTGCGCATCCCCTGCACTCTGAAACGGGACCCCCTTTCAGAAACGGGACCCCCCCGCTGTGCCAGGGCCCCCACTGCAGCAATATCTCCCCCCTTGTTGCAGCAGGACCCCCCCATTGCAGTAGGACCCCCCTCATTGTATTAGGGCCCCCAGTATGGGAGGAGCTCCCAGTGCACCTGTGCCCCCATGGCACCATAGCCCCCAATTGCACTGTGCCCCCCCTTTAGACTGTGCCCCCCCCTTTACATTACAGCCCACCCTTAGGCTATGCCCCCCTCATTGCACCATGACCCCCTCCTTTAGAATATGCCCCCCTCCCTATGCAACACAGCCCCCTCTTGCCCCACGGCCCCCCATGGCACTGCAGCCCCCGTTGCACCGTGCCCCCCCATTACCCCATGCCCCCCCATTGCACCATAACCCCCTGTAGCCCCCCAGTGCCCCATGCCCCCACAGCCCCGTGCTCCCCATTGCACCATAGCCCCCCATTGCCCCATGCCCCCCCTTTACACCACAGCCCCCCCTTGCTCTCCCATTACCCCATGCCCCCCCCTCTTGCACCATAGCCCCCCATTGCCTCTCCCACTGCCCCCCCATTTCCCCATGCCCCTTTTCCCCATGCTCCCCATTGCACCATTACCCTCCCTGTGCCCCCCATTGCACCACAGCCCCCATTTCCCCCCCATTGCCCCCCCCATTTCCCCATGCCCCCCCATTGCACCATTACCCCCCCATTGCCCCCTATTTCCCCGTGTTCCCCATTGCATCACAGCCCCCATTTCGCCCCCATTTCCCCCGATTACCCCCCCATTTCCCCATGCCCCCCATTGCACCACAGCCCCCACTGCCCCCCCATTGCCCCCCCCTTTCCCCGTGCCCCCCCATTCCACCACAGCCCCCATTTCTCCCCCCATTCCCCCCCATTTCGCCCCCATTCCCCCCCATTTCCCCATGCCCCCCCATTCCATCACAGCCCCCATTTTCCTCCAATTTCCCCCCATTTCCCCATGCCCCCCATTGCACCACAGCCCCCATTTCCCCCCCATTTCCCCCCATTGTCCCCCCATTTCCCCATGCCCCCCATTCCATCACAGCCCCCATTCCCCCCCATTCCCCCCCATTTCCCTGTGCCCCCCATTCCACCACAGCCCCCATTACCCCCCCATTACCCCCCCATTTCCCCCCACTCCCCCCAACCGCGCGCCCCCTCCCCAGATTTCCCCGCAGCTCCGCGGTGCCGGTGCGGTGCGCGCGTCTCCGCGCGCATCCGTGCGCGGGGGCGCGCGTGTGCGGAGAGGGGGGGGGGTGGGTGGGGGTGGGGGGGGTTGCGGGGGGGGGGGTGGGGGGGGGTCGCGCGCGGAGCGGCGCGCAGCGAGCGCGGCCCCGCGGTGCCGGGAGCGCGCCGCCCCCGCCCCCGCCCCGCCGCGCCCGGGGGGAGGCGGCCGCGGCGGCGCGCTGAGGGCTCGGTGGGCGCCGCGGGGCCGCGCTCGGGGCTTCGGGGGGGGGGGGGGGCGCGCCGCGGGGCCGCGCTCAGGGCTTCGGGGTTTGGGGGTGGGGGTGGGGGGGGGGCGGGGGGGGGTGCGCGCCGCGGGGCCGCGATGCTGCGGGCGGCGGAGCGGGGCTGAGCTGTGGGGCGGGGGGGGGTGGGGGGGGCGGGGGCCGGGGAAGAGGGAGGGGGCCGGGGGACGGGGGGGGGGGGGCCGAGCATCGGCGCGGAGGGGTGGGGTGGGGTCGGGGGGGGGGGGTGGGTGGGGGGCGCGGCGAGCGATGGATGAGGAAAACATGACGAGGAGCGAGGAGCAGCAGCAGCTGAGTTTGCAGAAGGCGCTGCAGCAGTGCGAGCTCGTCCAGAACATGATCGACATCAGCATCTCCAACCTGGAGGGGCTCCGCACCAAGTGCGCCGCCTCCAACGACCTCACGCAGAAGGAGATCCGCACCCTGGAGGTAGGGGCCCGGCGAGCATCCCCCCCCCCACACACACACACACCCTGCACCAGCAGCACCAAGCCCCCGGTCCTTCCCCTGCTCTGTTTTTCCTCCCCGTTCTCTGTCCCCCCCCCTCCATCCCCGCACCACCACCCCCGGGCATCGCAGCGGGGCTCCCCCGCGGCGCTGCGGTGGGGTGCGGAGCCTTTGGGTGCGGAGCCTTTTGGGTGCGGAGCCTTTTTTTTTTTTGGTGCGGAGCGGCCGAGTGAGGCTGCGCGCTCTGCAGGTGGCCCGAGGTGGGACCGGTGGGAGCCGAGCGCTGCTCGCCGGGAGCGGCCCCCGGCCTCCGCATCCCCCCTCCCCGCATCTCCCCGGCATCCCCCGGCCCCCTCCGAGCTCCTTCCAGCAGCCCCCGGCCCGGCCGCAGCGCCCTGCAGCCTCCCGGCCCGCAGCCCTGCCTCCCGCATCCCCCCCGGCCTGGCCTCGGCACCTCCCCCGGATCCCCTTTTTTCCCCCAAAAACCGCCTCCATCCCGGCGAGCAGCAGCCCCCTGCTCACCCGCAGCCTGCCCCTGGCTGCGGGAGGCCAGCATCCTCACCAGCATCCCCACCAGTATCCCCCATCCCCACCAGCATCCTCTCCAGCATCCTCCATCCTCACCAGCATCCTCGCCCCCGGCTCCTCTGCCGCAGCCTCTGGCCTCCCCCGGAGGCACCCAGGGGGAAATCCTGCACGGCTCCGGTGGCCCCGTGGGCCGGAGGGGTCCCAGAATCTGCATCGGGGGGACCCCATCCCTCTCTGCGGTGAGAGGGGTTTGAAAGGGGTTTCTGCAGGCTGGAAGCATCCCGGCTCTCTGTACCCCACACACAGGCCTTGGGGCCGGATCCTGCGCAGCCCCAAGGCCTCCCCCTGTGCAGGTGCAGCCCCTGGGAGCAGAGGAGGGGATTTATTTACTACAGCTGCTGATTTTCAGAGCTGGGGAAGCAGGGAGGCTGCGGCCGGGGGAATTTCGCTTGTTTTTTTTTTTTTTTTTTTGGCTGTTGCTTTCCATCCCGGTGCAGAACCGAAATATCGCGGCCGCTGAGCAGCTCTGAGGGCGCGGGGCCAGGCACCGCGGTGGCCGGGGCTGTGGTGCCACCTCCTCCCATGGGGTGCTGCAGCTTCCTGGGGTGCTCTGCAGCAGGGGGATCCCCCCTGTGTGCCTCCCCGGTGGGCTCCGTGTCCCATATGTGCGCCATGGGGCGGGATGCGCTGCGCTCCCGGACCTCTCCAAGCCAGGCAGTGTCCCCAGCTGCCTCCTGGGGACAGCAAGCAGCAGTTTTGGGGCATGCAGGAGGATTTGGATTCACCAGGTGATGCAGGACAGCGGGATTTCATCCTGCATGGTTGCACCCACGTGGTCCCGCTCGGAGGCCCGGTGAGTGCCCAGTGTTCCTCCTGCTCCACGTGTGGGTTGGCACCACTCACGAGTTCCCACCTGCCTCTTGCGGACGGGACGGATGAAGATGATGGAGATGAAGAGCATGGCGAAGCCATCCCCTGCAGGGATGCTGCGTCCCCACCTCCTGTGCGTGGACAACACAGGTTCGGAGGTGGCCGGGGGAAAACCCTGGGAGCTGCCCCCTAAATTCTGGGCACTGGCAGGGAGGTGTCTGCCCAGCACCACCCTGCACCAAGGGACAGGAGCCCCAGGAACCCCAGCACCTCATTCCCTTCATCGCCCTGTCCTGGGCTCGGTTCTTCTACCCCTTGCACAGAAATCAGGCAATTTCCAGGAGGGCAGCGACAACGGGTGGATCCGGGGCCAGGTTCCCAGTTTGGGCACGTTGGCGTGGGTCCAGCCTGGCTCTGGGGACCCCAGGGACCCCGGCCACATTGTCCTGGGTTTCCACCAGCGTAAGCAGGAGACGAGCGTGGCCCTGAGCCGCCGCCACCGCCGCGTCCCAAGGACGTGACGCAGGTGCGGAGGCACCACTCGGCGCTGCTTCCCTTCCAACCCAGCTGCAACAACGCAGGGGCGAAGCCACCGCCGTATTTTTTGCCAAATCCTGGTTTTGGAGCATTCAGATCGGTGCTTCTACTCATTTATTTTAAATAATTTTGGGGTACACGTGAGTGCCCATCTTCCCTGCGCCGTGGTTGCGCGGGGAGCTGGTAACTCCCTGGGATGCAGCGTCCCTCCTGGATGGGTACCGGTGCCCGTGGCCTGGGCTCGGTGGCAGCGCTCGGTGCCAGGAGGTTTTTAGGTCCTGCCTGCACCCTGGGACAGGCTCCAGCCAAAACCAAGGCAGTGGCTGCAACCAAAACGCTGCCCAACGCTGCACTGTGCACACCTGGGTCCGAGCAGCATCAGAGCAGGGAGCGCTGGCTGGGAGTGAGCGGCTCTGTTCCCCTTCCCGAGCTTGGCACTCTGGCTTTGCACCCTTATATTTGGGTTTTGGGGTGCTGCAGGGCCATGGCGTGAGCTGGAGCTCGTGGGATCTGCCTGAAAGGGTCTGGCCCTGGTGCTGATTGATGCAAATCGTTGTGTTTGGGTTTAATGCCCCGCCGTGGTGTTTGAGTGGGGGAGAGCATCGTCCCCGTGGAGAGGGGATGCTGCGGGGTGGGCGAAGCTTGGGCGTTCAACGATTTGAGCCAACAGCAAAGGAGAGAGGGCAAAAATAAACCAGGGGAGAAGAAGAACAAGTGTTTGGCTTCACAGGGAAGTTTTGCTCAAGTGACCACAAAGTGGCTGGGTGCTGGGGGCAGAAATCCTGCTGGTGCTCAGAGCGTTTGAAGCCCGATGTGTCCCATCTCGGAGCAAGAGATGCCAAGACCCCTTTTGCCGTTAATTAAACCCCAGTGCACCGAGCTGGAGCAGGGCTCAGCTCCATGCAGTGCTCGGGGGTTTGTTGGTGGGAACTCGGGGCAGCTCGGGTTTATTCATGGGAGAGCCCCAGGGAGCGTTTAGCAGTGCTGGAAATAAATGAGGCGCAGAGCCCGAGGTGGCGTGCAAACCTAGCAGGGCTCCAAAGAGCCTGGAGAGGGAAAGCTCTTGGCAAACACCCGGGTGGCGAGGTGTTCCCCGGCACGTCTGCAGTAACAAGCCCTTGGGGGAATCAGGGAGGAGCCATTCAGTTTGGGACAGTGTCTGCTGCCCGCTGCCAGGCACCAGGACAGCGAGGGTCCCAGTTCCTATCCCGTGGGATCCTTCTCCCATCGGGCTGGGGCTGCCTCGTCCCAGAGCCTCTGAATTTGGAAGCATTTTCCCCGCCGAGCCCTGCGTGTGTCCAAAACGCGTGCGCTCCACAGGCATGGTGATGTTTGGCACGGCCAGACCCCACAGGGAGGGGATTGACATTGACCTCGTGCTCCCGCAGGTGGATTTTCTGCCACCTTTCCCAGCCCCCAGGCGGGGCCAGGGCCACCTCTGTCCCCGATGCTGAGCCGCCCTCCCTCTGGGTGCTAGCACCCGCTGGGTGCCTTCGCTCCTCATGTTTTGGGGTGATGCCGTAGGGGAAACCCCAAAAGGGCTGGAAGTCCCCAGTGCAGCTCAGGGAGGCTCTGCGAGCAGCAGAGGTGGTCGCAGCCTGGCTGCTGTCACCCAGGGTCCCAAGGGAGTGACATGAGTGGGGACACCGCTGCTGCCAGCCCTGCTTTTGGGTCCTGCTGCAGCAGGAGAGGCGGCCAGCAGGCACGTACAGCCCCCACGCAGGTACGCACGTGTATATAAAATGCACACAAATAAAATGCGCGTGGATAGATACAGCTCCATGCAAGCACCGTATATACACCCGTATTTTCCCATCTACCAGGTGCTCACGGGGCATTACAGGCTCTGGTGTCCCCCAACAGCAAGCACCACCTGGGGCTCGCACCCCGTGGCTAGCAGCACCCCAACACTTGTCCCCAGATGCCCTCCTCGCCCAGCTTCCCCTTCCACAGATGGGCAAAACGAGGCACAGGAAGGCTGGAGGGGGCCACACAGCACCAGGATTGCAAGGCAGGATCCGTTTAGCACCTCCCTGCCTGGCAGGGCGCGGGGATGGCCGAGCTGTGGCTTGGTGGCACCGGGAGCGAGAGGCGAGCGTGGCGTGCTGTCCCTTCCAGCCACTTCCCTTCCCATCCCAACTCGCCAACACGAGAAGCGCTTTTGGACACCTGGGATGCGGCACGGAGGTGTGCTGAGCTTGTTTGCCCATGTGGAAATCCCCATGGGATGCTCCTGCAGCATCTGCATGTGCCTGGGGCACGGGGTACCACCTGCGCCCTCGTTTGCGCTAACGAAGGTGCCTCTGCTCTCTCTCAAGGGGCAGGTGGTGCTAATTTCCCCTACCCGGAGCTTGAAATAAAAGCGTGCCTGCAGGAGAGCTGTAGCTTTATGCTGTTTTATGTGGGAGCCTCACCCCCAGCCTTTCCCCGTGTGCCTTTGAGCCCTCCTGTAGGCTCAGGGCGGCTTTGGGGTGTGCCTCTGTGCCCCCAGACTGCTTGAGCCCCACTGAGGGAGGGGAAAAAGGGGCAGGGTGCTCCCCAAACCCTTCGTGCTCCCTGCTAGGAGAGCAGTTTTGTTAAAAAGCCACCCCGGGGGACCCAAAGGTGATGGCTCCAGCTCCTCAGGGCAATGCTGAGCCCTGGCAGGACTCTGTACAGCTTTCCCTATGACTCTTGGTTACCTTTCAGTGGCTTTGCTTCAGACGTTAATTTTTGGTGATGAAGCCTCATTTTGGGGGCTGTCAGACCCCTTGGGCTTTGGCACTCGGTGCGCCCAGGGGAGGAGCCCCTGGCACAGCGGGCTGGGGAAGGAGGGCGATGGCTGGGTCCCTGCAGGGTCCCGAATTTTGCTTTTTCCCCCCAGCTGTTGCCGTGAATCCCTCCCCAGGGCCGGAGCTCCCTCTGTTCCAGGCCGTTGCGATGTTTTGCTCTCAGCTCATCTATTTTTGGGGTGGCGAGGCCGCGTTTGCGGGCGCTGGGCAGGGGCACAGCACCATCTAGCGCTGCTTGCGGCGGGGAATCTCCCAGCTGGAGAGCAGGAGGGGGAAATCCCAGCAGGTTTCCAGCGAGCAGGGCTCTGCTCCACATCTCCGAGAAACCAGGCCAGTCGCTCAGAGGCTTTATTTCGGGAGCTGTCAGCCTGCGCTCGCGCACACGGCGGTGGCTTCGTCCCTGTCCTGGGAGAGCTGTGGGGATGTTCGGCCGGGCAAAGGGGTCCCGGTGGCTGTGGGGTGTGCAATGGGGCGGGAGAAAGGGGCTGATGGGGCTGGGTGTTTGTAGGAACAGGGAGTGAATGCTCAGACCCAGCGATGCTCCAAATGTGGGGTGCTTTGGGTGGTCTCTGCGCCAGGGTTGGGTACGGCGGAGGGGAGCGCGTCCTTTGGGTGGTGGGTGGGCAGTGTGGGAGAAGGGACGTCCCTGTCCCTCCTGTCCCCTCGCCCCCTGCAATGGGGTCTCCAGGGGTGAGGGCTGGCAGCCTGCAGAGCGGAGACATGCAGGGTTGGGGAAAAAGGAGCTGGGAAAGGTGGGAAACGGCCCCCTTGGAGACCCAGCTTGGGGAGGGGGAGAAAAAAAGCTTCCACGGGGCTTTCCCCTCCTCTTCCAGAGCAAGCTGGTCAAGTACTTCAGCCGGCAGCTCTCCTGCAAGAGGAAGGTGGCGTTGCAGGAGCGCAATGCCAAGCTGGAAGGCTTCCCCCAGCTCCTGCACTGGTTCCGCATCGTCGACATCCGCAAGGAGGTGATGGAGGTGAGGCACGGGCACAGAGTGCATGGCTGGGAGTCTTGCTGTGGGATCCTCGAGTGAAGTTTGGCAAGAGGGCAGCGTTTCCCAGGGTGGAAAATGTCTTGGAGCAATATTTTTTGGGCCACGGGACCCCTGTAGCAGGTTGGGGTTGGTGGTAGAGAACGGGGTGGGGAGGCAGGGGGACCAAATTCCTTCTCTGCATGGGAAGGTGCTGCGAGGGAGGTGCTGGCTGGGTCTCCCCGTGGCTGTCCCTTGAAGCTGGGGACATCTCCCTGCTGCTTCTCGTGAAGGATGCACCCACCAGGTCCCCCAAAAAAGTTTTGGCCATGCCCGGGGGCCCTGCAGGCTATGGGTGCAGCTGGAGGCTGGCACCCCGATGCGCTCAGAGGAAGCTGGGGCTGATGGGGCAGAATTTGGTGGCAAACCCCAATGTCCTGGTGCTGAGCGGGGTCTGGACATGCCTGAGACCATCCTGAGGCTCAGGCTGTAGCATCTCCCGTGCATATAGGACAGAGGGAAACTCCAAATCCCCAGGAGCAGGGTCTGGCTTCTTCCCTGTGCGCCCAAGGCGCTGACTTATCAACAGATGCCCCAGGACGTTTTTTTTTTCCCCATTTTTTTTTTTTTTTTTTTTTTTTTTCCCCTCACTCCTGGCAGGAAATAGCCCCCGGGCAGCTGAGCCTGGAGGAGCTGCTGGAGATGACCGACGACCAGGTCTGTGAGACCGTGGAGAAATTTGGGGCCAACAGCGAGGAGTGCGCCCGCCTCAACGCCTCCCTGTCCTGCCTGCGCAGCGTCCACAAGTCCGGTGAGTCGGCTCTACACCCCGCGCTCGTGTCCTGGGGGCACCGCTCGGGTTTGTGATCCTAAATAGGGCCGGGATCCCCCGTTTGTGCCCCCAAATCTGTGCGCCAGCAGCGGGCATCACCCGCATCCTCGTGGGGGCTGCTGGAGAGGGAGGCTGAGACCCCCCCAGGCTCTCCGCAGCGCCCCTGCTCCAAGCAGGGTTATTTTATTTTATTATTATTTTTTTTAATTTTTGGAGGGGTTTGGGGAGGGTTTGAGCGCTGCCCCCCCCCCCCAACAGCAGCAGCCAGCCGGGGTGCGAGGCCGGCGGGTGCCCGGGCGGTGGCAGCAGAGCTCCGCGGGAGGCGCTGAGCATCCTCGGGGCTGGCAGCCGGCTGCAGGCAGGGTGCAGGTGGGATGTGTCTGTCCGTCCATCCGTCTGTCCCGGGGGGGTTTGGAGCCCCCCAGGCCCCCCTCCGCAGCTGCTCCCACCCCTCCGGTTCATCATTTCGTAAGGCATCCCGGGGGGATGAACCCGGTCTGCACAGCCCCCCCACTGCGCTCCCCAAATCCAGCTCCCGCCTCTCCTCCTGCTCTCTTCCCTTTGGCATCTTCACCAAATCTCTCCAATATTCCGATAATCTCTCCAATAATCCCTGTCTGCTGAGGGAATTCCCCCCTGGGAAATGCGCGTGAGCCTTCAGAACCCCCTGCTGCATCATCCAGTGGATGGCACGAGCCAGGTCCCGATGGCCCTGATTTTTTGGCAGGTCCCAGGTTTTGTCCCCAGGCAGCGTTTTTGTCCCCCAGCCCATCCTAAGAGGGAAGAAGGGATGGGGCTGCCAACAAAAAGCTGTGGGTTTTACCCCTGTCCGGGTGTAAAACCCAACGGGGAGGGAAACAGAGCGCTCAGCAGCATCAAGCCCCACGCTTTGGGGTTTTGGGACCGGGTCCCTTGGTAGCCAAGGGGCTGGGGGCCCGTGGGTGAAAGTGGTGCCGAGCTCTCAGCTCCCTGTGTCTGTCTTAGCTCCGAGCAAAGCCAGGGACAGGGACAGGGACTGGAAATATAATTAGCAGGCAAGTCGCTGCCTCTTTAAAACATCATGTAATTTCTTTGAGAGTGCGCCGGTGGTCGATTTGGAGGAGCCGAGATTAGTATTAATAAAGCAGGAATAAGGCACGGTATTAACCTTTTCCATCAATCTCTATTTATTGAGTTGTTAATTAGAGACAGCTAATTTCCCAGGCCAATTCTCTGTGGGCATGGGGGCTGGGGAAGGAGGGAGGGAGGAAGCAGGTCGCTGGCTGAGTGTTGGAACCGCGACGGGGTTTGGTAACGGGGACCCTTTGGGCAGCTCCACACGTGTTGGAAAAACCCCTGGAAAAGCTCACGGGCCACGGGAGTTACTGTACTGAATACAGCGAGCAGCAACCCTATATTAAACCCCGGCTTTATCGTGTTAACAAGCCCGTATTGGATTTTTCTCTGCTGCGAAGCCGCGCGCTGGCAGCAGGATTTTATTAGCAGCCGAGGCGTCGCGCTCGGGCTCGGAGCAGGATTAATTTAATATTAAGTAAGAGCCCAGCGGTGCCCCCGTGGCTCGAGGAGCTGGTGGAGTGTGGCAGGGAGGTGATTGATGGTCCTACGGGGAAAAATGATCCCGTGCTGGGCATCCGTGGGTCCCGCTGGCCTTGGGAAGCGGGGTCAGGCAGGGACAGATTGGGGTTGGGGATGGGGAAGGGGCTGTGGGGATCGGTCCAAAATTCTGCCTGAAACCTGCTGCTTGCGGGGGAAGCTTTGGCTTGAAGAGTGCAGCTTGTAAAAATAAATAAATCAGGTGCAGAGAGGAGAAGGGGGTGTGAAAGCGGTGAGCATCCTTGTTTTGGGGCAAAGCCAAGGGCTGCCCCCTTGGAAAGCTGCAGCATCCACGGTGTGGGTGTGCAGAGCTGGTCCCTGCAGTGGGACCATGGGGGTGGCACTGGGATGCAGAGTTCTGTGGGTTTTGGCTTCCCATTTGGTCATGGGACTGCTGATTTGGGGCAGGGAAAAGGGCAGGGTGAGGGCTTTGGGGACAGCTCTGTCCCTCAGGAAGAATTATTCCCTGGGTCTTGCATTGCCACAGGAGGATCCTGTGGGGTCTGAGGGCAGAGCACAAGGGTGTGGGGTGCAGTGAGCGTGCACGGGGCTGGCTGTGTCTGCCCCACATGAGCCTCTCCGCTCACCTGCAGCCCGTGCCTTCCTTGGGATGCCTGGCACCGTGTGATAGGGACAGAGGTGGGGACAGAAAACCCCTCGCTAGGTGGGCTCGTGCATCCAGAACATCCCAAAGGGGATGCTCGGCTGCTGGCTGGTGCTGCACTTATGGGGTCTGGGTAAACATCTCGGTGCTGTTTGCCATGGGGTGAGGAGACTGGCGGGGACATATGGGGAGGAAAAATGTGATTTTTGTGCTCACTGATATCCCACGTGGAGCCCCCATCGGGCAGAGTGGCGATAACACCCGAGGGAGCCCCCGGAGGAAGCGGGGTTCCTCGGAGGAACCAGGAGGGCTTTACGCACTCTGCAGGAATAAGGGCTCGGGGATTTTGGTATTTTTGCCTCTGAAGCATGCTCTCGGTTGAGCCGTATCCCGTCGAGCAGCGTGCTTGGTACCTGCAGCGTGTGTGGAAGCCACTGTTGAAAATACCCTTCCTGAGCTGATCCGTGGTATTTTTAGCCCTGACGCACCCAAAAAATGGCTATTTTTGCTCTCGGGAGCATCAGCTGTGCTCCGACACAGGCAGCCAGCGAGTGAAAGGGCAGCCAGAGCTGGGGGGGATGCAGGACCCCAGGTCGGCTTCCTTTCTCCTTCCTTAATTACCGCTAATTGCTGCTGCGGGTCGGAGGTGGCGGTGCAGGGCTGCAGCATCCGGGCAGCGCTGAGTTATGTAAATCTATGCACGCGGAGCAGCCAATGGGGGGCTCCCTGATTTGCATACATGCATGCAGGCTTGCACATCGCCGTGTTGCAGGATGTTTAATGGGGGCGGGGGGGTCAGGAGCTCGCAGGAGGATTAACTCCAAGGCGTTGCACCCCCAGGGATCTTGCAGTTCCTCCGGCTTTCGGTGCACGCCATCCTGAGGGGCTGCAGGGTGAGGCTTTCCTATAGGATTGCCGCTTTTGCTGGCTTTATTTTCTGCTTCAGGAGGACAAAAAAAAAAAAAAAACAATAAAAAAAAAAAAAAAACAAAACACAAAAAACCACCAAACCTCCTCAGCCCCTTTTCCCCTGGAGCTTTATCAATCTAATCCCAAAGCTTTCCATTCAAAAGCCTGCTCCTCTTTTATTTTTCATCCTCACGAGCTCGAAATAAAACATCCACCCCTTGAAAAGGCACGGGTAGATAACAGGACAGGCAATTAATAACCGAAAAAGGGATGGGGGAAGGAGCCTTTTTAAAATAAAGCGATTACATTTTTTATGCTGGTTTTCTTAGAGGTGGCGATCAAAAGAAGTCGGGGCGGGGAGCTTGCATCCGCTCCATCATGTTGGCGCTCTGAAGTCGGCGCCGACAGGTCTTTACTCATCTCTGCACCGGTGCAGACTAATAATTAGGAGCTGAGAGGAGCCACAGTTAATATTTTTTTTGTATTTTTCCCCCCTTTCTGTAAACTGAGTGAATGGGAAGGGGTGGTAGCACTGCGATGGGTCCCCCATCCCCAGCGGTGCTTTGGGGTGGTGGCGCTCGGTGCTTGGGGGATGCACCCAGATCCCCCCTTGTCCCCAAGGACTTGGGGTGCATTGGGTCCCACCGGGATGGGGAGGGGGGTCCGGGTGTCACAGCGCATCCCCCGCATGGCCGTGTGTGTGCTCTGTCGCAGGCGGCAGCCTCTCCAAGCAGGATTGGACCATCCAGTGGCCCACGGCGGAGCCGGGGAAGGAAAACCAGCCGGGCTGCCCACCAGAGCCCGTCCAGTGGATCCGCACGCACCTCTCGCAGAGCCCCAAGCCCCCTCCCAAGTGCGCGCAGCACCACTGCCACGCCGGCTCGTCCCACGGCCCCCTCTACACCCACGTGGACCGCCTGACCGTGGAGGGCCACCCGGGGCTGTGCCCGCCCGTGGAATCCGGCCACCGCTCCCTGCCGCCCTCCCCGCGCCAGCGGCACGCGGCTCACACCCCGCCGCGCACCCCCAACATCGTGACCACCATGACGCCCCCCGGCACGCCGCCCCTGCGGCGCAGGAACAAGCTGAAGCCCCCCGGGACGCCGCCGCCGGCGTCGCGCAAGCTCATCCATCTCCTGCCCGGCTTCACCGCCCTGCACCGCAGCAAATCGCACGAGTTCCAGCTGGGGCACCGCGTGGACGAGGCGCACACCCCCAAGTAAGCGGGTGTCACGGGGGAGCGGGGCCGGGGGGTGGCCCCGTGGCGTGCGAAAAAGCAGCCTGGGTCTTAAAATGTTGGGATTTGGGGTGCTCCTGGTTGGGTGTCCCATCGAGGCAGGGTTTGGAGCATGAGGTTGGGGAACGCTTTGTGGACGCAGCACGTGGTGGGGATGGATTTGCTGAGCGGGGTGCTGTGTGCCAGCTCTCGTGGGGCAGCTGGGGAGCACCCAGGGGCTGCAGGGGTGAAGCTCCCCCGTGCCACTGGATGGGTCTGGGTGCTGTGGGGTTCTGCTCTGCAGTGTGGGATCTGTCCTGTCAGAGCTGCTCATGGCTGTGAGAGAGAAATAGGAAAAATCCTCGTCTGGCCGAGATGTGCACGCTTTCTACACCCCTTCCTATCACCCTCCCCAGGGCCTTTTCCATGTTTCCATGCCCGGTGCTGTCGCAACACCAGCTCCGGCTCCCTCCTGCTCTGCGCCTCGGTGCCTGCAGAGGCTGCTGCAGTGCAGGGAACGGGGCTGGCCCCGCGCTCCCTCCCTGGCCCTTTGGGGACTTCTGGTGGCCGTGCCCAAACCCCACTGCTCCGTGCCATAAAGGGCACCGTGAGCTGCTCGTTTTTTTTTTTGGGGGGGAGCCCTGCGCCTTCTCTCCAAGAAGAAGCTGCTCTGGAGAGCAGCATGCCGCCCATATTAGTTGTGGGATTTCAGCCTCTAACCTGGGGTCTGTCCTCAGTGAGTAGGGCCAGGACATGACCCACAGCACCTGGGGGAGCAGCGGGGCTGCCTCTGTTCCCCCAAATCACTTAATATCCAGCGTGGTCATTGCACGCCCCAGGTCACGGTGACACGGCTTTGGGGTGAGGTTGGACACGTGTACGGGCCAAAAACCTTCCAGCTGCTGCTGCTCCCCCATTTCCCACAGGATGCCTCGATTTCCTTGCGTGAGCCAAGAGGGAAGAGCAGGCGATGGGTGGAAAGAAATCAGAAATGGCTTTTGCATGGGCTTCGATGTCCCCATCCCTGTGTTGTCCCCATCCCTGTTGCCCTCATCGGTCCCTGCCTGGCCTCTCTGTGTCCCCTGCCCGCTGCCACCCCGGTGATGTGACTTTAATTCCCAGCCCCTGGCCACCAGCCGCAGCCCAGGGGGATTATTAAACTCAATTAATAGAGGAAAGGGAGCAAGTGGTAATAGGGCTCTGTAGTGCTGGTGTCCGATGCGGGGCTCATCGTGTCGGTGCGGAAGGACCCGGGCTCCCCAAAGCTGCTCGGAGAGCTGGGGAGGTTAATTTTCTCTAATGGCACTTAATGATTTTCAGGATGCAACCAGTAAATCCTGCTTTCTAATCCCATTAGCGTTTGAGGATAGCAATTAGCGCATTAAAGAGGCAGCTTCTTTCTTTTTTCACCCTTTCCTCTAGCAGAGGAGTGCCGAAGCTGGAGCCGTTTTGTACCCCGGGTGCAATGGATGCTGTTTTACTGACCCAGGGCAAGAAGTGGCTTTTTTGGGGGTCTTTTATCTGTCAATTTTTATCTTATGGCAGCGTCCATGCAATGCACTCTTTGCAGACCGCTGTCTGGTGGGACCCATCCAACCCCCCGAGAGGGATGCTGGTGTCCCTTGGGGTCGTTATCTCCTCACCTGGGGTGCCCAGGGTGAGGTTGCAAGCAACCTCGTGAGGTTCCTTGCATTTTGTGTCTCAGAGCTTATTTCCAGGGCTCGATCCTTCTCTTATTCTGAAGCCTCCTGAAGCAGGGGTTAAACTTCCTGAGCTTACAGCCTCAGATTTTCCTGCGCGGAGCCTCCAGCTGTTGACCGTAACGCTGGGGTACGGAACATTACTCCTAAAAAGATCCCCTGGCTTCCATAAATCCACAACCCATAAACATCTCATGAACGGGCTCGAAACGGAAACAAAACATTTAGAGTGGCTGATAATATAATGCCCATTTAATACCCCATGAATTCCACGGGCCATTTAAATCTTCCATGGATAGTTAATGATTATTCATCAGCCAGGAGTCAAGGGGAAAAAAAACACCCAACACCAAACAAACTCGGAGTGGAAGGTCTTAAAACCCCATGAGTTGGGGAGCACGAGGCAATATGGTTAAAGGAGAGCAGAAGAGCCCCTGTGCCAAACCTTGGAGGTTTTTGGAGGCAGCCTCTGCCCCGGGGTGTCCTCTCTAGGGTGTCCTGCCCCAAGGCTGCCTGCCCCCAAATCCATGGGAAGGGGAGGTGACCCCAAATCTGCCTCTGCTTCCCAGCCATGGTGCCTCTGCAACCTCCTGGAGTGGCCTCCAGCAGGAGGGGAGGATGGAGATGTGTCCGTAGGGGATTAAAGCAGCGTGGCCTGGTGCAGCAGAGCCCTGGGGGAAATGCTGAGCCCTCGAGCAAGGCAGCATCCAGGGGACATGTGGTTTTTGGGGTGTGCGATGCTGAGAATGGGCTGGCAGGAGGAGGCTGGTACAGCTCAGGGCAGCTTTATGCGGGGTAAGGAGTTGGTGTATTTATTCAGGGAGGTCTCTTCGTCCTCCGTCTTTGTGATTGCGTCCAGGGCATCGCTTCGAGTAGGGTTTGGTGTTCTGGTGGCTGGATGCTCACTGCTGGTAACTCTGTGGATGCTGAGGCTGGTTTCAAGGCTGTTTTTAATAACCTGGGTGGGTGAAGATCTGCCTCACAGTTGGTAACAGAGCACACATCCATTTTCTCTCTCCCCTGTGTTATTTCCAGCTCTAGCCCTGTTGTTTCCTTCTGTAGCATCTAGTGCCGCCCAGCACTCAAGCTCAGCACCTCCTGGGCTGTGCGTGGTGGTTTCTCCATCCCATGTCATAGAAATCCCCCTGAACAGGGCATCTCCTTTGCCACTTGTCCCTGAACAAGCTTCTCCAAAGGCTCTCCTGTGCTCATCACCATTACTGCCACGTTGGGGCTGAGCGCAAGGCCAGGGCTTTCACCTGCAAACTCTCCCAGGACCTGCACCACCTTGGCTGTCCCTGTGTTGGCCACGTTTTGCTTGGAAAAAAGACCCTCTGCTCCCATCCTGGCTGCACACTGACCCAGCTGCAGCTCTTTGTGGGCATGGGGTGAAGCAGATCCCACCTGGGCCCCTTGGGCACAGAGGAAGGACCCAACTCATCCCGGTCCTGCAGAAATTTAGGGCCAGGGTCTTCCTCACCACCCCCTCCGTACAGAGCAGGGACTCTGCCAAACCATGCAAACCATTCCTCTGTGTATTTTAGGTGTTTTTTCTCATCTGCTGTGCTGTCCCAAAACACAGGGACCCGCCTGCTGCTCCCGCAACACGGAGAGCGTTGCGCTGGGGGAGCTCGGGGAGCAAAGCGAGCAGCACCTCTCTGCTCCCAAATCATCTTTCTGATCAATCTCGGTGCCTTTGATGAGTCAGGGCTGTGGAGCCGTGTACGGGTTCTGGATTGTCTCCAGCCTTCTCGAAGTATGGCTTGCACACCGCGTCTTGACAGTGACGGGTAGCCTCCGTAACAAACTGGCGCTCTGCTGCAATTATCCCCCTGCTCTGGGCTGTGGCGCTCCTCAGGTATGTCATTAATGTTAATTACTGCTGCGGTGCTCCATCAAAAGGGGCAGGAGCGTTAACATGCTTGGGAGAGAAACTTCTCACCGTGTCCTTTAATGAGAAGTTGAGCCTCCTTTCGCCACTTCGGGAGCGAGGAGCGTGATGCTGAATTTAGATAAGAATTAGCGCCTGGGGGGTGGAGGGGAGGCAGCAGAGCTCCTGCTGCAGGCACCGTGATGTGATACGCAGCCTCCTGGCCTCGTGGAGGACACAGAGAGCCGGAGGCTGTGGGTGGTGAGCAGGAGATGTGCCGACCATCAGCTGTGAGGCTCCTGGGGGCCACGCTCGAGCTCCTCTGTGCTCTCCGTCTCCAAAATGTGGCTCCGTGGGGAGGGCATGAAGTCCCCTAGCCTCTACCCCGTGTAGCTCACACGTACCCGAGTGCTCTGGTGGCTTCCTTGGAAGTTAGGAGATGGGACTGAGGTGGGAAGGAGAGCAGGCTTCCCAAAATGCCATCAGCTCTGCTCTGACTCCTCCTTTTGAACCAGAGCTCCCCAAACTCTCTGCGCCCCGAGTGTTCTCCAGCTCACCACACCCCGAGGCAGCCTGCAAGAGGCCCGCAGAGGAAAACTGCCCCTAGCTTCATCTGAGATGAAAGGTTTGCAGTGCTGTAATTAGCGTAATGAGCCTCTACCTAGGGCTGCCCAGATTTTTGCCCTTCCTCTGCTTCTTTTTTTGGGAATCGCTCCCCAAAATGGGTCCCTCTTGTCTGGCGGGGGTGAAGCCACCCAGCGCCGGCCGTGTGCCTGAGTCCATCAGCTGATGGCCTGTGGTCCTCGTGTGATGCTCTGAGAAACCTAAAGGTGGAAATGAAGGAACCAGAAGAGCTTAACGAGCAGCAGGAGCTCCTCGAGGAGCTTGGCAATTAGCTCCCCGTGCCGCTCCCCCAGCACCTGCACTGCCGAGCGCCAGTCCCAGGGGGGGCGCGTTGGGCTCCAGCTCCCTTCAAAGAATTTCCTGGCTTTATGCTGCACGAAAAAGTTCTGCTTTGTGCTCCAAAAAGAGAATAATAGATCAGTAAGACTCGAACCTCAAAATCCAGCCGTCCTGGGGAAGTGGGGACGGGCACTCGGATAAATATTTAACCGGCAGGGCTTTGATATGAGGAACCGGCTTTTCCTCTGGCCAGAGGAGGAGAACTTTGTTGCCTCTTACAGTAATGAGGAGGATAAATGTAACATCTGGTAGACAGTCATTTTTTGGTGATATTGAGCTACTATTGCGTAGTGCTAGCTAGGTTCTGGGTGTGTGATGGAGAAATCCTTCTGCTCAGCCAGCCCAGACAGTTCCAAATAACCCCACCGCCTGTCCTGCTGTGGTTGCTCCTCATCCCTGCATTTTCAGGGGGCTTGCTTTTTGCCAGCAAGGCTCAGGGACAGAGCAGAAGGAGCACTTCTTGCAATTTTTAATGCAGGAGAAATAAAAAGGGTCTCTCCTTTTTATTTATTTGTTTATTTATTTGCTGTTGCCCATCCACGCTGCTGCCTGGGTTGGAGGCGGCCACATGCCCAGGCAGTGCCTGCCGAGCTCCCCGCTCTGATTTAATACAGAATATCGTGCAATTAAGCCAGTCAAAAGGCCATAAATCTTCCAGGCTGAATCCTGACCGAGGCCGTGCGCTTCAGCCCAGACGGCAGCGAGCTTTAATCCTTTGCAGAGAGCTCACCGAAATGCCGATGATTTTCTTTCCCCCCCCCTATTTCCCTTCCTTTAAAAGCATCGCTCCTGTTGAAATTGGAGTGTGCTGGAGAGGAGCAAAGCGGTGAATAAAACACAGCCTGGCGCAGCCAGCTGCAGGGGCAAATCACCTGTTTCTGCTAAATCGCCTCTTTTAATCTTTGTATTAAAATAATAACGGCGGCACGCTGACGGAGCAGGTATTTATCCACTCTATTTATCCAGCGCATTTACCCAGCTATTCTCTCTCTCTTTCATTTTGGAGGAGGGGCAGAGAGGAGCTGGGGGTGTTGCTCGTGAGAAGGGGGGGACCTGTCCTCGTCCCTGTCCCTTTTCAGGGTGCCGTGGGAGCTTTCCCAGCACCTGCTGCTCCGTGCCACCGTGCGCCCTCGCTCCGCGCATCCTTGCCCCATCCCTTTGTCGGGGCCCTATAGATCCCATCCCCGAGCACCTGTCAAACCCTGCAGAAAGCCGTGACGGGCCTTTTGTCCCGCGTGTCTGCTCCCGTTTGTCACCGCCTGCCGAAACCCTCTATTTTCTCCCCGCAGCCGGTGACGAGCGGTTGACGGATGGCGCGCGGCGGGCGGGGACGCGCCATTCAGTGGGGACTGACACCTGGAGGGATGCGCACCAAGCGCCGCCTGCCTCCTTTCTTCCTTTTGGAAAACGAGAGCGTGTTTAGCAAATTCTTGCAGGGAATGATGTCCCCGACGGTCGGCGTTCGCCTCCCTGCGAGGGTGAAGCCGAGGGTTTGGGGACAAACTGGGGCGGTGATGGGGAGGGGACAGGTAATGGAGCTCCTGAATTGGCAGAAGAAATAGTTCTGGTGTTCAGATTTGGGGCTCTCCTTCTGGTTTTGGGGTGGCTTGGGGAGGAAGCTGTTGTCCCCGTGGTGGTGGCTGTCCCTGGGTGATGCCATGGTGTCATCGCAGGGTTTCTCCCCAGATTTTGGGGACTTTGAGCCGAGAGGGGAGCACTTGGTGCTCCTGTTTGTATCCTACAAAGCCTTTAAGCCACCCTCCCAAACCCAAATGGGGATACTGAAAGCTCCCTGAGCCCCTTCTCTGTGCCTTTCCAACCTCCCTGAGTGCGGCTGGAGTCTCATTTCGGAGGCTGTCCAGCTGTGACCGGAGGACAAGTGTCCTCGTGGTGTGACGGCCGCGGGCCGGGCGCTATCAGTGCCATCTAAATAGCCTCCGCCGCGCTTCCCGTCACGCCGTGTTTGCTCCTCCAGCAGCACGGCCCTATAATCACCGGGCTCTCATCCCAGGAGCCGTACACCTCGCCTTGCACCAGCATCGGGGTCTGTGCCCCGGCAGTGAGGGTGCCTCCTTTTGGCGCGAGCGGCCCCAAAAGGGACCTGGGGGCCACGTCCCCACGAGGGTGGAGGTGGCTTCAGGGCTCTCTTACCCCTCCCGTGGGGTTGGTTTGGGGTCAGCCACCCTCACCCCGTGCCTGGTATCAGGATGAGTGGGATCTCAGCATCTCCCCCAGCAGGGAAGGGTGTTTGGGGTAAACAAGCCACAGCCGGAAAGGAGCCGCTCCGTATCCTCGGCACGGCGCTGCTGACCCGCAAAGGTCGGTCTGGCTGTGTCTGTCTGTCTGTCTGCGGCTGTCAAGCTGTCAGCTCCCTGGCTCGGCCAGCCCTGAGGGGCCAGGAGGAGGTGGTGGGGAAGCAGAGGAACCATGCTGCTTCTCGGGGTGCCAGGGGCTTGTGCCGCCCTCCTCGCCGCTTTCCCAGGAGGATGGGGTGGCCGTGCACCGTGCTGCCTCCTGCTCCATCCTACAAACCCGTCCCCCAGAACCCAGGGGCACTGTGGGGGTCCCTAATGGGCAGGATCGTGCTGTCCCCAGTTGTGGGGTGCTTGAGGGGGTCACAGCAGCACCTGCAGGGGAAACTTGTCCCTGTGAACGTCCCTGTGAGGATGCTCCTGCTGCAGCACCCCGATCCTCTCCTTGACTTTGCTCCCTGACCCCCTTCTTTGGGATGGGGAAGGGGACAGAGGCTGTGGCCCATCTGGTGGGGCAGGACCCTTGTGGGTCTCCGTGCGGGGTCAGGGATTTTGCGTGTTTTTATTATTCTTTCTTCTGAAGAAGCAGGGAGAGAGGAAAAAAATCTCTCTCTGTCCAAAATCACTCATCCTTCCTAATAATGAGAGCTGTCACCAGCCCTGCTTGGCGAGGAAATGATGCTCTCGGTAAATATTTGGTCTGGAACTGATTTATGGGTGGAAAAAAATGAGATTAGTGGCTAATCACCGTGCTGCAGGAAGCTCTTTGGGCCGAGCGCAGGGGGGCTCGGGGGGAGCCGCACCGGGGGTGCTTGGACCTCTGGGTCCCCGTGGGGAGGTTGGGTGGGATCAGGTGCAGGGGTCGGACCGGCTCTGACCTTGGTGCTTTGTGGATTTGCTTTAAGGGATGGGGTTTTAGGGTCAGGATCGGTGCAGGGCATGGCCAGCACTGACCGCTGGTGCATCGCATCACCGCAGCAGTTGTGCGCGCGGTGCACCCGAAGAAGTCATTAGAGAGACCCTAAAAGCAGCAGCAGCTTTTCCTGTGCAAGGAAACAATTAGCTTATTAGAGGGCGGGTTAATTCTCAGATGCTAACGCGGGCTGGCGAGCACAGCGTGGTCATTTCCTACCAATTGGCAGGGCCAGATGCCCTGGTGCTGCGCAGGGGGATGCGCGGCCGGGGGGGCGGCTTCGGTCAGCGCTGCTGGAGCAAGGGCAGAGCAGGGCCTGGGGCGCGTGGAGGAGCGTGCAGGTGCTCGCAGGGCAGCAGATGATGGGCACAAAGAGGAAAGTTTCTGGAGAGAGCGGTGTTCTGGGTTATGCTCTCCTGTCCTCTGCTGCAGCAGAGCTTGCAGCATTGCGCAGCGTGGCGTGGGATGGCACGGCATGGGACAACATTTAGTGATATAGCACGGCACAGCATGGCATGGCACAACATTTAGTGATATAGCACGGCACAGCGTGGCGTGGCACAGCATTTCTTGGCATGGCACAGCATTTCTTGGCATTGCACGGTGCCTGGTTTAGCTCCGGGGCCAGCTGCTGTGGGTTTCCCTCCCGGGCTGCGGCTGGATGCGCCCAGCTGTTGCTGTTGCAGAGGTGCCACGGTTCGTTCTGCTCCCACATTGGTTTTAGTCTAATTAAAATGATAACGATGTGGCCAGGAATCAAAGGCAGCAGACTGAATAAGAGGATGAAATTCAGCTGCACGTCGATGCTAACTGTGCCATCGGTACCGGCACTGTGATGAGCACAGGAGGGCCCTTGCCCACAGTTGGACCGTGATAACCAAGGGCAGTTGCTCAGAAAGGGTCTTTCTGCCCCAAATCCTCCACCGGCGCTGAGCTGTCTTTCCCAGAAGTAGCTTTGGGCACAGCAGCTGGTGCTGCTCTCCACATTTTGTTATTGCAATGTGACTGGGATGGGAGCTGCTGGGCCAGCAAGGTTTCAGGGACATTTTGGGACCAGCTGACCCTTCCCAGCCAGGCTTTGTGGGTGGCAGAGCTCTCCAGTGCAGCGTGTTCCTTAACACTTTATGAAAATCACCTTTGTTTTTTGGATGTCAGGGAGGGATTAAGACTTCTAGGGCTGTGGGTATAATTATCACTAAATTTACAGGGCGGTGCATTGCCTCACTGCGTGAGCATCGCTCCCTGGGGAGCATCGTGCGAGCAACCCCCCCAGTCCCTTGCCCCTCACTCTCCTCTCCTTTCTCTCCCAGGGTGAAGAAGAAGAACAAGCCCTTGAACCTCAAGATCCACAACAGCGTGGGCAGCTGTGAGAACATCCCCTCGCAGCGCTCCCCGCTGCTCTCCGAGCGCTCCCTGCGGTCCTTCTTCGTGGGGTACCCGCCCTTCCTCCCCTCCACGCCTCCCGTCCACACCGAAGCCACCTTCTCAGCAAGTAAGTCCCGGCACGGCACGGCCGGCAGGCACACGGGTGTGCCGTGCAGAACCTGCAGACTGGAGGACGTCAGTCTGGGTAGGTGCAAAAGCACCGTGAGGGATGCGGAGATGTGCAAACGGATTTATGGTACGGCAGCGGGTGCGGGAGCTCGGCTGCTTGGAGGTGGGAAATCCGTGAGCTTTCCCCGTGCTGGATGGGTCAGTGATGCTGCCTTGCACTGCTGGTGGGTGTTTCTCAAGGGATCCTTTGTGGTTGCAGCCATGGTTCTGCCTTTTGTGCAAGGTGCTGAGCCTGCTGCAAGCCCCACGGTGCTGGGCCGCAGCAGCCAGCTCAGATCCTGCCTATGGGGCTGCTCATCCTTGTTCCTGGAGGTGCTTTTTTGGGGTTCGGTCTGAGGAGCTGAGCCAGCGCATTGCTGGCCAGGAGGGGCAGCCCGATGCTCACATCCCTGTGCATTGTGTAGGGCCTGAAGCTTTTAGGATCCAGGTGTGATGCTCAGCCCCAAAGCTCCTGTGGGTTCGCTCCTTGCCCCATGCTGCTATCATGGGGCTGCTGCTTCATCCAGTGCCCTGCCAGCAAAGACCTCATCATTTCACAGAGTCACCAAACTATTTGGGTTGGAAAGGGCCTGGAAGATCACCTAGTTCCACTTCTTCCTTTCTTTTTTCACCCCCAGCTGCCGTTTGGCAGCACGGAAGAGTCTCCGAGCTGCGCCTGGCATCCTGCACCTCCTGCTTCTCGGGCTCTGGGGACAATGGGACCTGGCAGCAGCTCCGAGGGCAGGCTCTGCTATTTCCAGAGAGACGCCCGGCTACCTGACTCGTGCTGGCATGGCCAGCAGATTGGCCTGGGGCGAGGATATTTTTGCATCGCTTTCCCCCCCCCCCCGCAGCACCGGCTGATTTCGACTTGCAGCCCGGCCCGACGGGGAGTAGCGGACCAGAAACCAAGAAATAAAGCCCGTTCTCAGCAGACTGCTGATGTGTCTGCTTGCGTTAGGCTTCCTCATGCATCAGCGTGGGATTACGTCCCGTGGCATGATGACCTGATGTAATGTGGCAGAGCAGGAACGCGAGACAATGAGAAGTGATGGACTAGCAAACGGCTAGCGCTGCCGGAGAGGTGTCCTCTCGCATTTCCCTCCCCTCAGCCCTCCGACTTCCTTGGCTGCCATGAATGTTTGTTTCTGGAGCTGGAAGTGAGCCGTGGAGAGAGGATGATCTGTGTTGAGAGGTTTTAGCATCAGCTGCAGAGCGAGCTCCTCGCAGGAGCAGCGTCCGTGCGCTCATCAGCCCTCGGTCCTGGGCGCCGAGCAGGCTGCGGGGAAACGCGATGAAAGGAAAAAGAAGCAGGAGCATCCTGCACGGGCCAGCGGGTGCTGGGCACGGTGCTGGCTCTGCAGAGGGATGATAATTTTCTGGGGCTTAATGGAGCTTGAAGCCAGGGCTCGTTACGGTGCGGCGAGAAGATGAGTTACGGCGAGCGGCGCAGAAGCCCGTTTATTTCTGGGGAGGAGTGAATGTCTCTGCAGCTCGCCCCATGCCGAGGTGCAGGAGCTTCCTTTCCCTCATGCTCGTGCACCTCGTGGTCCCCAGGAAGAGCCCAGTCCCCATCCCTGCCCTTGAGCCAAGCTCCATGGCCAAGCTCTTCCCAATATTCCCTTCCCTTGGAGCACGGTTGGCAGAAACACCTCTTCCCTGCCCAGTTTGGTGTGGGTCGATGCAGATTTACTTGTCCAAGCACTGGAACAATCAGTGTTGGTCTTGTTGGGTTGAGGGGCTGGAGAGCAGCCCTGTGAGATCCCCCTCTCTCAGGCTGAAGGTGAAGATCTCCCCATCATTTCTTCCCACCGCCCAGCTCCTCTCGCTGCTCGTGGCAGGAGCGTGCCCCGGTCTGAATCATCCCCTTTCCCAATTGGATGCGGGGTTTGAAGCTTTTTTATTTTTAATCAGTAGATTTGCCCTGATTGGGATGGGTTTGCACAGCTGGGGCGTGAGGGAGAGGGCTGGCACCGAGCTGCAGAGGAGCCTTTCCTCCAGCACATCCCCACGGAGGGGCAAAGGACCCCCGGGAATTTTGCTTTGAATCGATTTTCACCGGGAGGGGAAGCAGCAGGGAGGAAGGAATCGCTTTTGGGGTGGTCTGGAACTGGAGCTCGGCCCTGGAGGAGCCCAGACACGTGGCTGAGGGGTAAAAGATGCTCTGTCTGGCTGCACCCAGGGCTGTCGCTGGGTGTCCCTACAAATAAGCGGCAGCCAGGTTTGTCTCGCTATGGGGAGATGGGATTTAGGAGTCACCGCCCTGTGGCTTTGCTGGGAGCACCCAAAAATCAGGATGGATCTCCTTTTGGTTGTAAAGACTGGTGGCTGCAGATCCTCTGTTAGCTGGGTGTCCTGACCTGGAAAAAGCCACCTGCAGGTGCAGTTATTCTTCATATTTCCAGCGCCTTTAGGGCACCGATGTGGTGCTGAAGGCAGGGGAAGGGAGTGGTAGGGAACTGCTGGGAGCGTGGCCCCTTGCTGGAGATGCTGTGGGAGCTAAATGGGGACCAGGCACCCTCCCACACCTGGGTTTGGTGGCCAGGGGGACGCTGAGGACCTGGGGACGTGGCTCTTGGTGTGCAGGGATCATCCTCACTGCTGCCCTTCCTCATCTGCTGAAGAAAAGGAGCACCCAGGACAACCAGTGCAACCCAGTACAACCCAACACGACCCAACGCCCTGCATGTCCCAGGAGGGAAAACCCCAGCAAGCCCAGGCTGCCTGTGATGCCTCCACGTGCAGGCACCTTGCTGAATGCACGGCGCACAGCAGAGGCTCTTCCCTAGCCTGGGAGCACAGAGCATCCCCTGGCACGTGAAGCTTTGAGCAGCAGCCCCTCAAAGTCTTCCTCTTGAAGCATTTCCCACCCTCTCAATATCCTCCGTAGGCTCTGAATGGGGAGAAAAATCCCAAGGGAGGCATTTGAGCCAGCGAAGTGACTGAAGGCGACGTTCCGGCTGTATAAATAGGATTGTCACGCCGCAAAGAGGAACTGCCGTTATGATGAAGTGACTTCTGTTTTCCTAGCAGAGACGCTCTGGAAATAGCTCTGCCTTGTTCTCCTCGGCTGCTTTTGATGAGCCGAGGTTTTGTCTTGGCCCGCGGGATCGTGGAGCATCCTTCCAGCTGCAGCGGGGACGTCCCCGCGCCGTGGCACGGCGCAGCGTGCTCCCCTGGGGACGTGGGTTCCTGCCGCCTGCTCCCAGGTGTGGCCAGGGTGACACGTTTGCACCCTGTGTGCACTAGTGGAGGAGGGGGGCTGAACCCCTTCTGAGCCTGAATTCTGCACAGAGCTCATGGTGTGTGGGGAAAGCTGCCAGGGATGCTGCTCTGAGCGTCGCTGCACCTTCCTTTGCTGTTTGGGGAGGTCTCGCATCCTCTTTTGGCCTCAAAATCAACCGGCACGAGGTGTGAAGGTGCCTTGCAGAGGGGATTTGCACCCTCAGGTGCCCCCAGACCCTTTGCCATGGAGCAGTTTGCTGGGGAGCTTGGCTCAGCTCTGCGCGGGCAGCGACCTCTGCCAGCATCCCCCATCAAAGTGGGGAGAAACGTCCCGTTTTTGGCACACGGTGCCCTGGGGAAGAAGGAACTCCCTTATCCCTCCCACCTCTATCTCACCCCCAACAAAGCCACCTTCCTTGTCCTCTTCCACCCATCTTATCCCTCCCGTTCCTGTTATGAAAACAGCCCCGTGTTGTTTGCTGTACCAGGAAGGAGGCTTTGTTTATCGTGCTGCTGCCGTGATGGACAGCAAATCCACCCAAATTCTCCAGGCACCCAGAGGGGTGGCAGGAGATGGGTAAGGCTGACAGCGAGCCAAAACACTCCCACCCGTGGCTGAGCTCAGCGCACCCCATCCCTGCACCGTGCTCCTGGCGCGTTTGGGAAGGGCACCTGCCCCCAGGGAGGGGGGAAACCCCAAATAAAGGACCTGGGGGAGCTGCAGCCACCCTTTTCCATGCAAAACAACCCTCAGGCATCCTCCTCCCACAGCAAGCGGGGGCCAGGAGGGCGTCACGGCCCCGTCACCCGCATCCCGGCCCCGTCACCTGTGCCGCTCACGGGTGCCACTCAGGGACCCGTCACCGCCGCCTGTCACTGCCACGAGGTGACAGGGGCTCCTTGCTCCTGTCCCCGCTGTCACTGCTGCACCGGACGCGGCTGTCACCGTCCCCCCCCCCACCCTCGATGTCTCTCGGCACATTTGATCCCCGTCAAACGTGGGTTTTTGACTGGGGATAAAGCGCCCCGTGCCGAGCGAGGAGCCGCTTGTGAGCGCGATGCAGTGGTGGTGGTGAAAGCGCAGAGGTTTTGGGGTGGTTTTGGGGTGGGACAGCGCTGGTACCCCCCAGCTGGGGGGGTGGTGATGTTCCATGATGAGGGGTTTGCATCCTGGGGGCAACGGGTCCAGCGGGTGATGGGGGATGTGGGGATGGGGGGGGGTCCCTGCTGTGTCCTCCTCTGAAATTGGCCCCATGCACCTGGGAGGGAAGGGGGATAAAACAGCACCTTAAAAAAGTCCTCACACACCAGTGCAAGGGGAATTACGGTTAAAATGTTCTGATTTTCAGGCCATGAGTGAGGCTGCAGGTGGTGCAGCAATGAATGATGGCAGGGCAGGGGAGGTGAGGAGACACCGATGGTCACAGGGTGGTTTGGGTTTGGTGACGAGGCTCCGTGCTGCCAAAATGCAGGGGCAGGGGGTCACGGCGAGGTCCCTGCCGGGCTCTTTGACTCCTTGCAACCAGCTTTTCCCTGCCTCTTCCCTGCCCTCTCTTCTCACCAGGCAAACAAAATCTCCCTGGTGCAGCTGGGGTGCAGTGTGGATGCTTGGAGATGCCCACTGCAACAGGGGTGTGAGCAGTGCCAAACCGGCAGGGATCTACCCCAAAAGTGGCTCATCCCCTTTGTGGCAGTGTGATGTGCTGCTCCCATCCCATGGCCACGAGGCTTTGTCTTGCAATTACCCCTCATCCTGGTGATTTTGGGGTTTTGATGGGGTTATTTGTGCCGTGCTGGGAGGATGCCGCTGCCTGCATGGAAGCATCCCCAGGACCTTCCCTTTGGGGTTAAGCCTCGATTAATATGGGAAAAAAAGAAAAAAAATGTTCCCCTAGATGCACAACTCAACTCATAGGTTAAAGGGGGGAATTGCCAATTAACTTGAAAAGCCCCCCAAATCCTTGGGGTGGTAACGGGGTGCTCCCCCTGCCCTCCCGCGCGCTGCTCGGCGTGTCCCGACCCTGCAAACAGCAGCCCTATTGTTGGAGGCCTCTGCTTTGCGTGTCTCATCCCCCGTAATGGAAATAATTAACTGTGAATCACGTCGGTCTCATTTTTGTTCGGAGGTTAAAATCCCCGATACACTTTAATAAATTTTGCAGCGAGCGCATTTAGAAAGTAATTAAAAGCCTCGGCCAGCTTTCTGCCTCGCCCCTCTCCCCCTCCCCGGGATGGCAGGATTTAATTGAGGCCAGCTGAAAGTTAGTGGAAATAAATTGTGGATGCTGAAGCGGAGGTTGTAATTTAATTCGGGGAGAGGAGCTGTTCTTGCCTGTTTGGTTCATCGAGGACCAGTTGGTGGAGGGGGGTGGTGGTGGATTTTATTTGTTTAATGTGATTTACGGATGAGAAAATGGCATTTAGGGGAGAATAGGGCTTGGTGCTGCAGGGCTGGGCGCAGAGCGGGCCGGCTGCTTCCCGCATCGACCCTGGGCTTTGAGGGAGGGCCCCAAAATCTATCCGTCCCCTGCAGGTTGTGGGTGTAGGGGCAGCAGGAGGGATGCTGCTGCAGGCGCTGGGGTTGGGAGTGCTGATGCAGGAGAAGCACAAGTGCCACCGGTATAAAACAGGGGCAGCAATTACCTTAATTGGCTTTGTAGTCCTCAAACATCTTAATTGCTGACTGTGCTTTAGGGCCTGTCGAGGCTGGAGAAGCCGTGCTGGGGATGCTGCTGGTGCTGGGCTGGTTTGGGGGATGCTCGGGCTCCAGCCGCAGCGGCGATGGGCGCAGGCATGGAAATGTAACCTTCAGCCGGAGCGCAATTATTAAAATGGGATATTAAAGCAAACAGCGGCTCTCCCCGCTCGGAGGGGGGATATTGGAAGTGTGTTTAGCCAGGGATTTGCCGGCACGCCGAGCAAACAGCCGACGCTGCAGCTGGGGCCGGCTCGCTTCGTTCGGGCCCCCCGGTGAGCCCCTCGTTGATCGCCCAGCCTCCGAATCCCCAGATCTCATTTCCCTCACCCAGCCAAGGTCCCGTTGCCCTTTCTCCTTCCTTTTCCCCCAGCAGAAGCGTACGGAGGCTGCTTTCTCCTTTTAATCAGCAGCTTGAATAAGAGTTAAATTGGCTTGCAAGCGGCTGACGCTTAGCTTTTTGTTCAGCCAGAAATGCAACCCCAAGACGTGATGTCTTATTAATAAACGGTGCCGCTGCCGTTTATGCTTCGTTTTCCCTTTTCTTGTTTGGAAACCGCTAAGTGGCTCCAGCAGCTTTCACACACCCACGTGTGCACAGGGGGGTGCAGCGGCTCCCACCCCCCTCCTGCCCCAAAATGGGTGCTGGGGGCGGCTGGAGGCAACCCGATGCCCCCCAGACCCAAAGCTCGATGCGTCTTCCTTTGGAAAAAGACAAACTATCGGCGTGTCTCCAAGGGAAAAGTTTGGCAAAACCTCATTTTTGGGTGCGTCCTCTGCTCCTCCCCCCATGAAAATGCCACCTCTGGCTTTCGCCTGTGTTAACCCCGATGGTTTCCTTGTCTCGTCCCCTGCAGATACGCTGTCAGTGCCTCGCTGGTCCCCACAGATCCCCCGCCGAGACCTGGGAAACTCCATAAAGCACAGGTACGCTGACCCTGGCGTGGGATGGGAACGAGCAATGGGGACGCTGGAGCCATCCTTGGCCTCTCCTCGTGCCCCTTGGGGACACGCAGCAGCCTCAACATAGCGCGTGGGATACGCTGAGCATCTCCTTTTCCTCCTCTTGTCCAGGACGGGGGCTCTGTGTTGGATTCCCAGTTTCCCACGCTTGGCTGCACTGTCCTAGCAGCCCATTTAAATTCCATTTCAGCTCCGATTTGGGTTAGATAAGGCTCCAGCCGCTATCAATAAAAGCCGTGTATTACCCGCGACCCCGCCAACCTTCAGCAAATTTCCTATCTCTGGTTTATTGCCCTTCTGTACCTGTGGCAGGAAGGCGAAACACGGGAAATTGCCTCGGGGCTGCTCTTCAGTGCGGGCTGGGAAGCCGAGCCCTGGGGCAAGGGGGAATTTTGGAGCCCTGGACTCAACATTGGGTGGGTAAAACTGGAGAGCTGCAAGGAGTCCTCCTCAGTGGCTTGCTCGGACTTCCTTGGGAGCAGGCTGCACAAACCAGAGGGAGATTTAGAGGGGTGTTTTGGCATCCTTAGGGCGATGCCTCCCCATCTGTAGCAGCGCTGAGTGCAGCACAGGAGGGATAAATCATGGCTCAGCAGACACCCGGAGGTGCTGGTGCTGGAGGAGGGTGCTGGGACGGGGCAGTGAGGCTGCGCCTGGCCCCAGCCACCCTCTGCCTTTCTCCCCGCAGGTTTTCCACCAAGTACTGGATGTCTCAGACCTGCACCGTCTGCGGGAAAGGAATGTTGTTTGGCTTGAAGTGCAAAAACTGCAAGTACGGAGCTCCGCGTGCGGCTCCCGGGGGATCGCGAGGGCTTCGGTGGCACAGCCAGGCAGGGGCTCAGGGAAGGTGCAAGCAGCCAGCACCCCACAACCTTGTAGGAAGCCTTAATGAGACATGAGGTTGGGTGAAAAAAGCCCCGAAATGGGGCTGAGGCATGGTCAGGTTTGCATGCAGGGAGTAGAGCAGGGTCCCTGGGGAGGATGCTGCCTGGCAGGGCGCCGTGCGGAGCTGTGCACCTGCAGGCAGCACGGGGGCTTCGCGCCCAGCTTTGGCCCAAATCCTTCCTTTTCTTCCCCAGCAAAAGTCGCAGGGGCTTCTCTTTCCTGGCAGGCACGTGGCGGCAAGCAGCCAGCCCACCCACGAGCACAATTAAGATGCTTTGCAAAGGAGAGGGACGGCGGCGGAGGGTCCATTTCCATTTTTTGGGCAAGGCTGGGAAAAGACAGCGAGGAGGATGCTAATGCCACTTAAAATCCAGGGTCGCCCGTCTCCTGCGCGGTATCGTGCAGGCATCAGCACTTAGTGAAACTGCTTCTGGAGGCGCAATTGCCTCTGCTAGGGATCAGTGCTGGGAATTTGCTGATTGTCTGCTGGTAACTGAGTTAGCCGGGGCTATCAAGCGATAACGATCGCTGGGGCCGTTGATTAAATGCTGATGAGTTAGCAAAGTGGGATTTAAACCCGGGCGAGGAATGCAGAGCTATTGTGCAGTTCTGGGTGGTGGTGGAGGTTTTCTGGAAGCGATAATACTAAAAAACCTTTTTTTTTTTTTTTTTAAGTGGTGATTCTTCAGCTTATTTTTCGCTTGAGCGTTGAAGGCCACCTCCTGCACGCATCACCCCTTCCCTTGGGAGCTCTTCCCCCTTTTCCCCGTGTGTGCAAGGGCTGAAAAATGGCCAGGATCTGTCCTACTCCTGCTTCCTGCGTTTGCTCAGAGAAGAGCAAATGAATCCCAAGCATTTTAAAAAGTTGGGGTGAACACAAAATGTTTGTGTTTGCTGACTTTGCCGGAGCTGCTTGGCCCCGTGCTATGTTCCCTTACCCAAAAGAGGGGGAGGGAATAAGCAGGTAAACCAAACAAACAGAGCAAAAAAGCCCCCAAGCCTCAACGACTGAATTAATCTCTACCTTTCCCTCTAGGAATGGCTTTGTAATAAAAGCCAACATGCAAGACTCCTTAATTTTCATTACCCAGCTCATTGACTTGTAGCTGCTGCCGTTTTTTCCTCCTTTGCCCTTGGTTTTTGAGTTCTTTCCTGTGTTTTATTTTTTTTTTTCCCTTTTCCCCTGGCTCTCCCCATCCACAGGCTCTGGACTCTTTCGCATCCCTAATTAGTAACATTTTGGGGCAGGAGCCTGTTGATGCCTACGTGCCTGTCCGTGGGGTGCAGCCCTCCATGGGCTCCATCCCCCCCGAATATTGCAGAATATTCACCAAAAGTCCCACAAACGCTGCTGATATTTTGGTTAAAAGTCAGAAATGATGATTTGGGGCTGCAGGAGTGGGGAAGGAGGCTTTCCCCAGGGGACCATCATGTGGCCACGAGCCCCGGGTGCAGGGCGATGCGCCGGGGCCGCATCCATCCCCGTTCCTTACGGGTTTCTCCGTGTCCCCCCCTTTAGGCTCAAGTGCCACAACAAATGCACCAAAGAGGCCCCTCCGTGCCACCTGCTGATCATCCACCGCGGAGGTAAGGGCCTTTCTTCCGCTTCTGCCTCCCGGGATGCTGCCTCCAGGTAAAACTTTCAGAAGCCCCCGGGCGACTTTCGGGAGCCCAAGCCCTCGCCCCCCTGAGGCTCCCGAAACCGCTTTGGGCGCTCTGTGAAAATTTTACCGACCGTCTTTTCCGCTTGTAGGGAGACGAGCCGTGCGGGGCGAGGCAGATTTGCATTGCAAACCGCTTCCACCCACCCTCCCCCTGCCACCTTTTCTTTTCAGATTCCCCACCGCACGGGGTAAGTGCCAAAAAGGTTTTAGCCTTTCGCTAACTCAGGGCGCACGCGTGGCACCCGGACCCACCGCGGCTCTCGGTGCATGCGGGTCCTGGCCGTGCCCCTCCGGATGCTCTCCTGGTGTTTCCGGAGCTGCCTGCCCTGAGAATCCATTGGAAATCCAGAGAAATTTGGAAATTTGGGCACTTTTGCAAGCCTGGAAAGGGAGATTTTGCGGCTGGAAGACGGGCGCCGCTTCCCACCTCTTTTCTTCCAGTTTTTGGCCGAGTGCTCCGACGGCGGAGGACGAAGGGCTGAGATCACTTAGGGGAAATGCTTTCAAAGCCAATTCCAGCTCTGAGTTTAATTTTGAGCTAATAAGGCTGCCCGTGAGCGCTAAACACCACCCGATCACCAAAAGCCTGCTCAGCAGTTCCGTCCCAGGGAAACGCATTGCGCTGGTGGCACCAGGGCTCGGCGGTGGGCGACTCCCAGAAATTGGGGTCACGGCTGCGGGCTGAGAAATTGCTGGAGCCGGAGCTGCCTGCTGCACGTTTTAGGGCAGGAGCAAGGAGTGATGTGGCTTGGGGGCAGCCCCTGCAGCCGATGTTCAGCATTAATGAATTAACCCCCCCAAAACGCTCCTAAAAGGTCCCTGCTGCGAGTGGGAGGCTCTGAGCCGGCTCCTTGGCCTGCTGCGAGGAAGAGGATGGTGGCACTGGGTGGGAAAATGCTCATGCTGGCCGAATCCCAGGGCTCCTGGTGGCTGCTGATGCTCTCCGACGTGTGCCTTTACAGCCTCCCCCTTTCTCTCTTTCCCCCCCTCCACCCCTGTCCCCCCCGTCCCCTCTCCCCGCAGCGAGGTTAGTCCGGACAGAGTCGGTGCCCTGCGATATCAACAACCCCCTGCGGAAGCCCCCCAGGTATTCGGACCTGCACGTCAGCCAGACGCTCCCCAAAACCAACAAGCTCAACAAGGTGAGCAGCGCGGCGTGGTCCCCAGGCCCCTGCCCAGCAGCCACCGAGGTTCTGCTCCTGCCTCAAAGCCCCACATCCCTCCTGCACACCCCAAAAGGGGAATATCCAAAATCTTGGTGGCTTTTGCTGGGTCTTCAGCCACCCCTTGTCTGGATCCATCCCAGAGCCATCCCCTTGCTGCCACAACTTGCTCCAGTCTGTGTCCTCTCCCCGACCCCTCTGCTATGCAGCTTTGAAAGCCATTCTTAAAAGGAGGAATTAATTAAATTCCTGTTCCCACGTGCCCTATGCTTGGGACAGGTTGGTTTTCCCCTGGATGGAGCATCTCCTGCTCCTGTGGCTCCTTGGGATTCCAGGCACACCCACTGGGGGGGGTTTCTCTTTGCATTCTGCATCCTCCAAGCTTATTTTTTTCAAATAGCTCAAAAATCATGTGGGATTGGAGCTGCTGCCTGAAACTTCAGGAAAACTATTCCAAGTCAGACAAGCCCCAAGGAGTCTGCTCGTGTCCCTGGCCCCGCTGGTCGAGGCAGAGCGGGCAGTGCACCTGGCTGCTTTCTCTGCGCTACATTAATTGCAATAAAACAGCATGGGTTTATTTTGGAGAAAATTTAGAGTTTTTACACCCCAGGCTCTTAGGAGATCCTCAGAGTAATTATCTGCCTTGTTGTTGTTGCGGTTATGGCGTGGTGCAAATGGCTTCGGTGGCACCTGGGGAGACTGCGGAGCTGCCGCGGGAAGCGAAAAGAAACCCAGATGCATTTTTCTTTCTAGCGTGGGTCCTTCCAGTGATTTTTTTTCATGTCGCCGCCACGCTCCTTTATCTTATTAGAGGGCACTGGGGAAGTGATTCAGCCCGCTGGTACAGGCTGGGACAGGAAGGGCAGCAGCACCGGTCTCCTCCTGCCACCGCGCTCCTAAGCAGGGCGTAACAACGCACACCATATATTTGTAGACCTATCTCATGCTTTGAAAGCTACAAATGAAACTCGTGCCCGTGCTGATACATAAATCTGGATGTCCTAATATGTGCAAGTGCAGATCACCGAGCTGTACCCGGCTCTGAGGATGCAATGGGGCTTTTCTAAGGAGGACTGATAGAGACCGCTGGATCAGCAGCTGCTAGGAAATTGTCCTCGTGCTTCTCCCAGGCTGAGTGCTCCTGTTCCCATTACAGTGTCCTCTATAAACGTGCTTTATCCATCAGGCCCCCTTCTTTTGTTGTTTTTCTAAAAGCTTTTCTTCAGAGATATCCTGTTCCCTGTGCACAGCGTAGAGATCTCATTGTTCGTGGCGCTCGGTGTTGGTTTAAAAAATATTTTGCCCAGCCAAGGCTGTCATCTGTGTCAGGGTGGACTGTACAAAGCACACATGGGTTTCCTGGAAAGCCCAGCTCATTTAAAACCTCATTAAATGGGACTAAATTGGGAGGCTGGTGCAGATTTCTGGGGGTTTGCCAAGGGGGAGCTCCCATCTCCAGTGGGGAAATCAGACCCTGCAACGTGTCTCCCAGCTGGGCAGCATGGGTGTGGGCAACGTGGGGAACTCCGTCCCCAGTTTTCCTTTCCAGACCCTCAAACCCTTCAGGTCCTCAGCCATATTTTGTCCCAGGTGGCCCTAAATAACCAATCCCAGTGTGTCCCATCACGTTTGTCCTTACCTTGATTAGGAGCAATTATTGGAGGGCAAGGTCAGCTAGCACTGGGAGATGTCCCGGGATGCTCGGGTGCTGCCTGGACCACAGGAACCTTGACTAGTCCTTCCAATTCTGCCTGAAATCACCCCCCTGGCCATGCTGGGGCTCTGGTTGTTCCCCAGGACTCCTGAAAACATGGGAGTAGGGTGACTCGTGTCGCTGCCACTTGTCACCTGGCATCCTCCGCGCTGCAGCACGCCACCGTGGCACCACCCGGCACCGCTCTCACCATCTCCCCTCTCCTTTTCCCCCCTCCGTGTCGAGCAGGACCACATCCCAGTGCCCTACCAGCCCGACTCCAGCAGCAACCCGTCCTCCACCACCTCCTCCACGCCGTCCTCGCCGGCCCCGCCGCTGCCACCCAGCGCCACGCCGCCGTCCCCACTGCACCCCTCGCCGCAGTGCCCGCGCCAGCAGAAGCAGTTCAACCTGCCGGGTACGTGCCGCGCTCCGCACCTCCACGTCAAGCCCCCAGGCACGTGTCGGGGGGGGTCTGCTGAAGGTGTCCTTGGGGTGAGGGGCTGCTCCAGGCTGGGAAAGGGGAAAAGGAAGCAGAAATGAGTTTTGGATAATTCAGGAGGGACCTCGGGAGTCTCTTGCCCAAGGTGCTGCTCAAAGCAGGGGCAGAGCGCAGGGCTTTATCCAGGCTGGTCCTGAGCAGCTCTGAGATTGAGGCTGCTAAAACCTTTCCAGGTATCCCTTAACGTGTGCCTGGTGTGTGGCCTCAGTGGGGAAACAAGGTCTTGTCCCTTTGCTGGGGTGCCTGGGGGGGACATCCCCATGTTTTGGGGCAATGCATCTCCTGTTTGTAGGGTGAGGTTGGAGTGCACGTGGGGAATTGTTGGTGCTGGGGGGATCTGACATGGCTCATCCCACCGAGAGGGAAGGTGGAAAAGGACATATGGTCACAGGGTGCTGGTGCAGTTCCTGGTGGCTGCAGGATGCAGGAGATGCATTAAATCCCACAAAACGCAGGGGCTCAGCCGTCCCGGGCCATGACCTTCCCCTCCCATGCACTCTAGCAGTCCCAAAAAGGGGTGACAAGGGGGACTCCCAGCTGTGACCCAGCTCTGAGATGCTGAGACACTTGTGGCCAGCCTGGCACTGGTGACCCATTTTGATTCATGTCCCTTCTTGGGTGGGTGGCCAGGAGGTTGGGTCCCTCCAGATGGAGCATGCCAGGGGCTGGGCAGGGTGCTGGGGTGGACAAAGAAGACAGCAGAGGAAGATGGGGGGGATGTGTGTCACCTGCAGAGCCACCTCTGCTCCCACCCTATAGGGCTGAAGCATCCCGATGTCTGGGCAGTGTGGCCCCAAATGAGCCCTGAACAAGCCCTGGGCCCTGCGGGTGTCTCGGGGTCCCCCAGAACATTTGGTGCCCCCATCACGCTTTATTTCTGGAACAGAGACCTCCCCCCCCCAGGCTGTTATTTCATCTCCTTTGAAGTGCAAACTGCAGGAGGAAGCCCGCAGCTGGCAGCAGCACCTCCTGACCCGGAGCTGGGGCTCGCATCGAGCTGGCGGGGATGGAGCGGGGCAGGATCAGCCCCACAGAGCTCAGAGGGGCTCACCCCCTGCCCTGTGCCCCGGGGAGAAGAGGATCTGGTCGGGCACAAAGCGGGGCTCACCGCGCTTTCATCTTCCCTTGTGGGAAGTTCAGAGTGGCCTCACCAAGATGGTCATCTCAGGGATTAGGATTTGAGCTCGGGGATTGCAGCACGGTGACCTTTTTTCGCCCCGAATTACCTTTGGGTCTCCTTTGATCTCAGCTCAGGTGTGTTCGGGTCCTGCTACAGAGCTGATGGGCTGGAGCAGGCAAAAACGGGTGCAAGCAGCTGGAAATTCATCGCTTGGTGCTGCCGGGCCGATCGCACCGCTCAAACCCCGCGGGCTTTTGGTTGCAAACTGGGCATCCAAACCCCACAGGCAGCATCAGCACTCCCCGAATGTTAATTACGGGTGTGAAGGGGTTGCTGATGCCAGCAAAAAGAGGAGTGAAGTTTTAAGGGCTGATGTGCAGCCAACCCAACTGCGGTGGCTCTTGTCCCTCGAGCGATGTAGAGCTTACAATAAAAGTGTGTATGGAGGCTACGCTGGAAGCACGGGAGGGAAAATACCTCTGCACACATCAAATGGGCTTAGGGAGCCAAGGAGGGAGCGTGTGTGCGATGGATCGGGTCCTCCCTGGGTTATGGGGCAGGGACCAGGCTCAGGGCTGGCATTTCGTGGTGGGGGACTGGGTGCAGCCCTGTCTGCTTGGCACTTACCCTTCTCTTTCTTTTGCAGCCTCCCATTACTACAAGTACAAGCAGCAGTTCATTTTCCCAGGTAAGGCTCTCCTGCGAGGCAGGGTGCTGTGCTGCACCCCTTGGAGAGGGGCAGGGTCCCTCTGGGGTTGGATGCGTGGCTGGGTTCATGCAGGGAGGTGGAGCTGGGTCCCCCAAATCCATACATTGCTTTAGGACCGCATGTGCCATGAAGATACTACAGGGCTGGGCGACCCCAAATTATCCCCAGAATTGCACCCGGCTCTGATCCAAGGGTTTTGGGGGCAGGAAGGAGGACTGGGCTCCCTGGGGGCTCCCCACCGGCTCTCACTGTGCTCTCTCCTCCCCAGATGTGGTACCCGAGACGCCGACCCGAGCCCCGCAGGTGGTCCTGCACCCTGTGACCTCCAACCCCATGTGAGTGCCGGGCCCTATGGAAAAGCCCTTTTGGGATGCTGGTGGCAGTGAGGGGTTTATGTGCTATAGCAGCATGTGGGAACCAAAAGTGGTTGTAAGGAGGTAGATGGGGATTTTTTTACATCATTTTCTTCCTGCTGATGCAGCCCTGGCTCTGAGATGGGGACAATTTGACCCCCCAGGTCCTGATGTCAGAAACAAATCAAAACTGAGAAACCACCTCAATGTGCCACAAGCACCTGGCCAGACTTGTAACATGGTCAAACCTGTGAGGTCCCAAGGGGCTTCTTGTCACCAACCCCTCCTGGGACCTCAGCGATGGATCCCATCCATCCCCCTCCTGTGCTCATTCAGCCCCTCGGGTGGCTGCGACTTGTGGGGAAGGGGCGCCTCTCCCCAATTATCAGCAAGGCTAATTAGCCAGCACTTCTCCTCACTCATCCCCTGGGTGAGAGTGACGTACCTAGCATTGTTTTCACACCGCAGTTGGTTTTTTTTTTGTTTTTTTTTTTTTTTAACAGCCTGGAAGGAAATCCATTACTTCAAATTGAAGTGGAGCCCACGTCAGAGGTGAGCTGCTGTGGGTTTTGTTTGTGGGGTGAAAGGGAAAGTCCCCAAACTGAAGTTGGTTAAGGCAGGGTTTGGGGATTTGGACTTTTGATGCCTTCATTGTCTGTGCATCTCCAGAAACGATTGCACAGAACTGTCTGGGTCAGTGTGGGGCTCTGTGGGCACCCAAGTCACGGACACTTCAAGGCGTGTTTCAAGGCACCCAGTGAGATCAGCATCTCTGCAGCAAAGCTGCAGATAAATGAGTTAACAGCCAGGCTTGGTCCTGCCCAGGCACTGAGGGACGTGGTTTGGTGATGGGGCTGGGCAGTCTGATGGCTGGGCTCAGTGATTTTGGAGGACCTTCCCAACCCAGCTGGCTCTGTGCAGGTCCCTCATGAGCTTCATGTCTGCCCTCAGCTTTATATTCAGTGAAATTTGATGAGATGCACAGAAAATTTGGCACAGGGCGAGCATCCCCTCAGCAGCAGTTCCCCAATTTGTGTCGCATTGCGTGGCGCAGCCCCACTGAGCACCCAAGGGTGGCAGGTGGGTGCCGGTACCCGCACACGATCACCTCCCCGTCCCCTCTCCTGCAGAACGAGGAAGGCGCCGAGGAGGCGCAGGAGTCGGAGGATGACTTCGAGGAGATGAACCTCTCGCTCCTCTCCGCCCGCAACTTCCCCCGCAAGGCCAGCCAGACCAGCATCTTCCTCCAGGAGTGGGACATCCCCTTCGAGCAGCTGGAGATCGGCGAGCTCATCGGCAAGGGCCGCTTCGGGCAGGTCTTCCACGGCCGCTGGCACGGGGAGGTGGCCATCCGCCTCATCGACATCGAGCGGGACAACGAGGACCAGCTGAAGGCCTTCAAGAGGGAGGTGATGGCCTACCGGCAGACGCGGCACGAGAACGTGGTGCTCTTCATGGGGGCCTGCATGAGCCCCCCGCACCTCGCCATCATCACCAGGTAGGGCCCGGCATCTCGCGTGCGTGGTTTTCTCACCAAAAAGTCCTCCTGAAGGCCAACGATACCTCTTGATAAGGTGCCAGGAGGCCAGTCCTCCTTGCCCTAGTGGAGGGATGTCCTCCATCTCCTCTGACACATGCTGTGGGACAGCAAAACCCTCCTATGTGGGGCCAGGCAGTTTAATCTCCGGGAAACGCAGAGCCTGGAGGTTTGTTTTAACCAGGAGGAGCGCAGCACGGTGCTGTCTCAGCAGCTTCTGGCCCAGAGGGGTTTTTGTGTGGTCCCTTCCCCAGAGCTTGGATGAGTGATGGGGTCTGGAGGGTGTGAAGCAGTGGGGCAGCAAACCCCACAAGTGGCCTGGTGGTGTGGTAATGGCTCAGGCATCTGTCTGCAGGCTTAGCAGGGCGTGAGTGTGGCATCAAATTGTCCTCGGTACAGCCAGAAGGGCAGAGGAGATGTGGGAATCTGGGCGCGCTCAAGGAGGGCTGGTGCTCCAAGGGGCTTGTCCATGGGGGCTCCTCACTCCCAAGACCCTACAAGATGAGTCACAGTCTCCTGGAGCGTTCCTTATCCTTTCCCAAAGTATTTGTCCCTGTGGTACCCCCAAAATTGTGCATGGGCCAGGGCCAGGGGAGGGAGACGTGGCCTTCGGGCACAGAAGCAGAGGCACCGTGCTGCAGAGACGTGTTGAATCCCCCCGTGTCTGCCCTGATCACCGAGCCTTGACCTGCCATCATGTAAAATCCATCTATCCCTGAATATTCAGCTGCTCCCCCACCTCCAGGTGATGAGTGCAGCCGAGTTTCCCCGAGGTGAGGCTGAATTTCCATCCCTCTCCCGGCAGCGTTTCAGGACGCAGAGCCACGAGCCCTTTGCGGCGCGGGTCTGCTCGCCTCTCCAGTCCTATTCAACCCCAGGAGCGGAGCAATTTATTTGATTTTATTTTATTTAGCTCTGAAGTATTTCCTATTCTAACGCCTCTTTATATAAAACCGCTCAGGTGCTGCTCTTGACAGCTTTGACAAAATAAATACGTGCGCCGCAGCCGCTTGATGCATTAATGGGGCTGCCAAGCACGCCGCTCCGCTTTCTTTTCCTCCCCAGCTGCACCCGGTCCTTTTTAAGGTCAAAATACGGCATTACGGGATTGCTGGAAAAACAATCTGCACTCACAGCATCGCTGAGCGTTGCGTGCTCTTCGCCTACAGCCGTGAACTCACTTTTATCCCTGTTCTTCGAAGGCTGGAGCAGCATTGCTGTAGTTTTTCGGTTTCAGCCGGGGGCTGTTCAGCCTCCTCCTGCTGTGCTTGTGCTCTCTGCACGATCTGCTCGTGGCCGGTGCTGGTGCTGGGCTGGCTACGAGGGTGCTGGAGAGCTGAGGAGGAGGAGGGTGGTGGATGGAGGCGCAGAGAGCAGGCTCAGCGGATTTTTGGGAAGCCCCAGACTGCACAGCCCTTAGCCCCGAGGTGATTTCCAGGCACATTTTATTCCCTTTGGGGCTTTCTGTGGGGCTTTATTCTGCTGCTGCATCCTCAGCAGCACCACTGGGGCTCTCGTGGTGCTGCCTGGGCAGGGTGCAGGGATGCTCCCCGGTGCCTGGGGTCCCTGCCACATCTTGGAGCCCCTCCTGCCATGGCACAGGCAGGAGCTGGTGTCTGGGGATGGTCCAAGGCACTGGGATGCTGAGGATGCCCAGACAGGAGCTGCTGGCTCTCCCAGGAGGGGCCCTGCTCCTTGGGGGTGCCCAGAGATGCCCACGCAAGGACACGGAGAATTTTCCCCACCGAGGGGAGCGAAACCCCTGGCAGCTATTGCAGCCCCCCCGGCTTCCTGCGGCAAGCTCCGAGCAGCTGCCTCTGCCTGCAAGGGGCTTCACCGCGCCGTGCAGCCCGGAGGGGTTATTTATAGGAGGGTTTATTTTTGCTTTTTCACATCCCCACGTCTTCCTTCCTGCTCAATCGTGTTATTCCAGGCCGCTCATCAGCAGGCAGCGATCTCCCCCTCCAAACCCCGCAGCCCGCGTGCAGCTTCCTGATGTGGAAACATCATCACAGCCGAGGGGAAACTGAGGCAGGGCTGCCTTTTGCCTTCTTGGGCGATAACCATTGCTCCAGCCCGAGCATCCCGAGGTGTCTCCTCCCAGCATGAGCCCACAAGTCGGGAAAAAGGGGAGAAATTCAGCTGCTCGTAGGAATGCAGCGGTGGTTTGCACGGTGGTGGCTCCGCCGGAGTCGCTAATGGATTTTCTCCTGGGTAATGAGCGGTGGGGACAGTTAGCATTCATCTTAATTAGTCTCGAGCAAGAGCGGGTGGGAGCCGTGGTGCCGCAAGTAGTGCTTAATGGACAGCGTGGGGAGCGGCTCCCAAGTCCTCGGCCGGGTGGAGAGGAGGGAGTGAGAAATTGCGGTTTGTGCGGCACGGGGGGGAGCCAGAAGTGGCTTTTGCTGGCGATGAATGAGATGAAGCCGGGTCTGGGTGAGCTCACGCTGCTGCCGTCCCCATCCGCAGCCACCAGGAGGGAGGTGACACCTTGGCCACCTAGTGGGACCCGGCCAGGACAGAGTATCAGAGTTTTACAGTGCTGTCAAAAAGGCTCGAGCCACCCAGGTGCAGAATCTGCAGGTTTCTGGGAGTCTACGTGCTCCTTCCTGGGGAAAAAAAAAAAAAAAAAAAGACCCAAATTTTAGTGCTTATCTATCCTTTCTGGCACTCTGAGGTCTGGGAGAGGGGCTCAGCAGCTTGGGGCTTTTTGCGGAAGGCCCTTGTGGGATGGGAAAGTTGCTTGCAAGCAGGAAAAAAAGGATGGGAAAGCTTAGCAGGGGCTGTGCACCCAGCAGCCTGGGATGCTCCTGGCTGAGTTTTGGGCTCTTGCTCCTCATGGTGCAGTGCTGGAGGGACCCCAAATTTACCGGGGTGCAACCAGGAGCCAGGTCCATCGCTGTGAGCCTCCTGCCTGGGCAGAGGAGCCGCCGGGAGCGCTCTGATTGATGTCCCCGGTGTAACCCTCTAGGAAGACCAAGGAGAACGGTGAAGAACATAAAGAATTAAGCTTGACAAGGCCAGGTCCACGTAAGGAGGATTAATTTGCTGAAGGTGCCTTTCAGCAGGGGAACGTTGGGTTCTTGTGCCGGAGAGGGAGCAGCTCCCAGCGGCTGCCCGCAGCCAGCCCATGGATGGGGGGGAGCTGAGTGCTGGGGATGAGCATAAACCAAGGGAAAATATTCCCACCTCTGCTCTGGGCAATAAGGTGTTTGAGATGTGAGATTTGAAGGCATCTCTGTGCAAAGCAGCCGCTTGGCAGAGGGCTGGCAGCTGGCTTGGCGTAGCGAGACATCCGCACCGCCCAGCGAGGCTGCTCACGAGCCAGACATCGAGGATGAAAAGTGTCCTTTTGGTGACATCTAACTCAAAGGTCCCATTTTTAGCTGCTTTATCATGGTGTTTTTAAATGCAGGGTGGGTGCTGTTGGTCCTCCCCGCGTTCCCTGCATCACCTCCTGTCCCAGTGAGCCCCTGGGGTTGGGGAAGCTGCAGGGATGTGCTCCTCTCACTCCATCCGTGGTCAAACTGGAAAAGGAGTGGAAAGAGGAAAACACCCAAAACTTTGAGGTTTATATGACCCGAACAGCAGGCTGCTGGGGTAAAGGGATGGCGCTGCAGTGCCTGGGAGCTCTGGCCCCCTGTTTCTGCAGTTAGGGGAGCTCCTCTCCTCTTGACATTTACAGCGTCCCAGCTCAGCTGCGCAGGATTTGGGGCTTGTAGACCTTATTGCTTAGGGAGCTGGGGGATGAATATTTATGGGATTCAAAGGACAGGGGGTTCTCTCCCTCGGGTGCTTTGTCGGAGAGCAGAACCAGCGGGGTTTTGCCTCCCGTGAACCTCCTCGTGCACTGGAGTCCTCCAGCACCTGCTTTGGGGCTGAAGGAGCGGGCTCCTTTCCTACCTTTTTGGTTGTTTTTCTCCTCCAGCTTCTGCTGCGCTTCTCCTTCCATAGCATTTAAAGTAATGAAGCCCATAGATCACATAATAAATAGGTATTGACTTCTTGCCACGGGCTGGATCAGAATTGATTGACCCGTGGGAATACACTTCTTTCCAATCAATAGGAGGCCATCAGGCTGGATAAATCTTGATAACGACTGACAACGGGAAAGTCAATACGTGTATTAATATATACATTAAGCGGGCATATATCTTCCGCCTGGAGACAGCGGTGCTTGTGGCAGCGGGAGGAGCGGGACGGGAGGGGAGGAGACCGAAATATTCGGGGTGAGGAGGTTTGGGGTTGGGGAAAGGCATCGGCACGGTCCTTTGGGGTGTGCTTTGTGCCCGAGAGAGAGTTTGGGGCTGAGTCTGGAGTCCACGTCCCGGCTGGCAGCATCTGATCCATCCCTGTGGCCAGCTCCTTGTGGGCAGCACATTAAGGGAGCGAACACAAGTGTTGTTTTGTTTTGTTTTGTTTTTTGTTAACAATTATTACGATGGCTATTCCAGAGGACAGTCGGGTTCGAGGGAAGCTGCCGTCTCGATCACAAGGCTTGCTGCTTCTTCAAAAGCAGGGGTTTCTCTATTTCTTTGGCATCCTGAAGTTGAGAGTAGCAGAGGGGTCAGGGAGCAGGGAACACAGGCTACCAGGAGGGGTGAAAGCATCCTTGCATGTCCCTGTGCACCCAGCCAGCCCTCCCCGAGCCGATTACGAGCGCACCCTTTCCAAAGGCACCACGTATCAAATATTCTGGGGCGACTTGTTTGCCACCAGGGCTTTAGATAAGCCTCTGGGGACCGTGGCTGCTTTGCATTCACCTGTCTCGTGGCTGTTTTCAAAGCAGCCGTAGAAGAGCTCGCCTCCTCCGCCACTATCTCCTTGAAATAAAAATGCATAGAGTTGGCTTTTTCCAAATAGCTATTTTCTTCCAAAGCCGTGCCGGGGCTGTGGCTGCTGTTTGCGGGGACTGATTGCCCTCCTCCTCCTCCTCCTGCTTCCCCAGCCCTGCTGGCTCTGTGCTATCAGGGAGGAAAATCCAGCTGCCTGCCTCCTGTCTGAGGATGTTTCCATGGGGCAGCAAGTGAGGGCTGAGCACAGCAACGTGTCTTTGTGCCTGCTTTGCCCCGTGCTGGTTGTGCTCGGCACACAGCAGGCTCTGGGACTGAACTGCTCACTCCTGGAGGGTGCTGAGCACCCTCCTTCCCTTGCTGCTGGAGCTTTGGGAGATTTTTGTATGGAAACAAGTGTTTGCTGCTTGATAAAGCCAGGGAGAGCCTGGCTTTGGGTGGGAGGTGGAGTTTGTCCTGGGAAGTGTTTTACCTCCCCAGGGATGCTCCAGGAAGGTCCGGGCTTGCTGCTGCTGCTACTCAGCAGTGCCTTGGGCTGATGCACTCGTTGTTTTTGTATTTGTGGCCCAGCAAGGAAGGATTGTGTTCCCCCAGTGCCCGGGAGGAAGGAAACCCCACGTGGCGCTTGTCACCAGCGCTGGGGGCGAGGAGGGAAGGCAGCTCCCTGCCTGCCAGAGGATGTAGCGATGAGGTGGAAAATGAAGTTAAAGCTGAAGTTCCCGGGGCTGGGAAGTTCCCCCACTTGGTCTCGGGGTGTTAGTGGCTAAGGGAAGAGCTGCTGGGCTTCATGCAGATATTTCAGCAGTGGAGCATCCCGCTGAAACCAGTCCTGGCAGGGCTGGGATTTCTCAGCCCCCGATCACAGCGGGTGCTGCTGGCATCCCAGCTGGGGATCATGCAGCTCTGGGTTCCTGCACGGCACCCGACATGTGCCAGCTGTGCCTGTGCTGGTCCTGCCTGCCAAGCAGCAAGTCCCAGCGATGTGCCTCTGCTTGCTGTGACGGCATCTTTCTTAATATTGCCCCCAAATCGCTCCTTTTTGGCATAATGCTAATAAGCAGTAGACTGATGGCGGATCTGGAAGCATCCAAGCAGCCTCTGCAGAGCCCTTCCTTTGCTCCGGCTTTGCCCGAGCTCAGATGTGACCTGCTGGCAGGGGTAGCTTTATATTAAAGCACTTATTAGTAATTCCCACTCTCTCCTCCTGTCTCTCCCCTGGGTGGATGATGCTGGCTATCACCATGGCATCTGAGCCCGTTCCCCATACATCAATTCAGCAGCAAGCGATGAGCTGCCCGAAGTCTGGCATTTATCACTTTGGGGTGTTCACAACGATCCTATTTAGATCCTATTTAATGGCCCACCGTCACATTTGTATGGATGGTTGGGCAGGGCGAAGAAAAGCGCACAAAACCTGCTGAAGTGACAGCCTCACGAGCTGAGCACGGCCGCCGAGGTGCCATCGGGTGCGGAATTTGTTCCAGCACGAGTGAGCAGGAGCCAGGCTGAGGTCTTAAACCCTATCGAGGTGATGGCCATCAGTACTGCAACGAGGACGAGGCTGCTCCCCCCATCAAATGGCAGAAATATCAAGAGGCAGTGCTCCTGCTCTTCCTAACTCATCCCTCCCGAATTGTTCCTCTGCAAGTCACTTTGGCTTTGCTCCCGTTGCTGATGTCTCCAGCCCACGCTGGTGAAATGCAGAGTGTTTATAAAGCAATTTGGGATTTGGCTTGCTTGGCTGAACACTTCAAAAACTCATCTTGAATAGCAAGCATCTGCAGTGGGATGGGGCCGGGGCTGTCCTGGGGCTGGGGAGGCGGCGAGGGAACATTTGGGGTCGATGTGAGGACCAGGGGACCCCGGCTTTGGAGGGATTTGAGCATCTCCCTGTAGCTTTGGTTGGGTTTGGTCTCGTGTCACCACCTTGCCTGGGTGCAGAGAGGTTTATTTCACCTTCGTTTCAGGTGTCACGCCGCGTGATCCGAAGCGGGGTGGGTGCCACCTCCCAGCACCGACCGCTCGAGGCAGGGATGCGTGCGTGCGCCCCCGGCACCTCGCTTTGTGCGCTTTGAGCGCTCCGTGCCCGCTCCTCCCGCCCGGATGGGGACTATTCACAGCGGGCGAGGAGCGAGAGGGACCCAAATTGCCGGGGGCTGCCATGAAAAGGTTCCGCAGGTGCTTGCTAAATAGACTCAGGTGCTGCATAATAGGTGCAAACAGGGCTTTGTGGCTGCATTGGCAGCTCCTTATCCAGCGAGAAATCGCTAGCAAACACCCGGTGCGGCTGGGTGAATTCACACCGAGGAGCTATTCATCAGCAGGGAGCGAGTCACGGGGCTGCGTCCCCAGGGACAGACCAGCAGTGGCTGCATGTCCCCAAGCATCGGGGCTCCTGTGGCCGCTGCCTCCCTTCGTGGAGCCCCCATGGCTGGGAAGGCAGCAGAGATGGGAATCTCGTCGGAAAGGATTTATCACTGCACTTTGGAGAAGCAGCAATCGGTGGTTGTTTTTTTTTTCTTTTCTCCTCCTAAACCAGTCCTTTTTATTCCAGGAAAATAGCTGATGTTAACTCACTTTGGGGCTGAAATCAAAGCTAAGCTCTTAAGTTGAATTTGTACTGTTGATTCATAACTAATCCAGCCCATAAGCAACTTCTGGTAACAGTTTGCTCCAGAGGGAAATCAGCGTTTGCTGGGAGTTGGGGAGAGTTGTGATAACGTGTGTGTGTGTGCATAATGTGTGTGTGTGTGTGTGTGCAGCCAGGGACAGCGAGCTGGGGCTGAAGCTGTTAACCTGTTGCCTCGTGGGGCTTAAGCTCTACAAGTCTATTTAGCAAATCAATGCAGAAAACTTCATGGTGGAGACAGAATTCGTGTCCGTTATTATTCTGCCCCCTTCAATTCCAGCTGCAGAAAGCCAGGGGCACGGATTGCCTTTATCACTCATTCCCAAGCAATATTGAGAGCACTGGCATCCTAATCTTCAGAAAAACTCATATTTGTCCCCGACTGCAGTCAAACTATTCCGGCAGATAAAGCAGCTGGTTTAGCTAGAGAAAGCTGACGTTTGTGACTGCGGATGCTGCAGCTCGTGCGGTCACAAGTGTGGCTCCTGCAGGTGCTGGCGGCTGGGCAGGGGCGAGCAGGCAGCTGCAGGGGTGGGTGCGAGGATGCCCCGAGCCCTGCGGTGTCTTCCTGGCTCATGTGCATGGGGCAAGGCTATTTCCAACATGATCTGCAGGAATGTGCTTTGAAAGGTGCTGTCATCTTTCCCAAAGATGTGAAATTTTGTCTCGCTCTTGTTCCTGCTTCGCTGCTCAGCCTGGGCATGGTGCTCGTTAGTACAATTTGGGAATGGTGCTTGTTAGACACGTGGAGATTTGGGCTTTGGGGCACGAGGTGCTGCAAGCCCATTTGAGGGGACCAAGCAAGGATTTATCCCAACCCAACCAATTTAATCCCCAAAAGTGCTGCCGGGAGCTCAGCATTCCCCTTCTTTCTGGAGGTGAGTCCCTGCAGTTGGGTGGAAATTTGGGGACATCCACACCTGCCTTTGCTTTGCATCCCAGGGGATGGCAGCAGGCAGGAGGAGGGGAGCGTGGACAGGAGTTAAATCCTACAACTTCATGTTCGTTAACGAGAACAAGATCAATTAACATCTGCGCTTCCTGAAGCCTCTTTAACGAGACGCGCGCCTGCCTGGCGCTTTGTTTCTCAGGCACAGGTACCCAGTCCCATCCTTCCAAAGTTGCCTGTAATGAGCGTGGGTGGATGTAGAAAAGCAAAAAAAAGCCCCTTTTTTGTGGGCGGGAGTCGAGGCAGCATCCACCCACGTACTCCATTATGATATTCAAATGTCAATATATTTTTAATTGGTTTATATGCCCCCCCCTCCCCCTACAGCTGCCTTTGGTAATTAAGGCTCTGTAAATAGATTTTACTGTAATTGGTACGAGAAGGAAAATTGGAGGACATTGTACAGTGCATTGGGTTTTTTTGTGTGTTTTTTATTTTTTTTTTCTCCCTGTCTTTCCTCTTTTGACTCATGTTACATCTGTGAGCATTGTATCCCACAGGGGAAGAGGCGGGGAGGAGACGCGGACAGTTTTGCACCAAAAAAAAATAAAAAATAAATAAAAAAGATGCTTGCTGGTGAGAGGGCCAGCTGGGCTGCTGCTGGCCGGGACATGGGGACAAGATGGGGATAAGCCCCAGGGATGGCACTGGAGGTGGCAGAGCTGGCTCCCTCCCTCCCAGTGCCCCCAGTATCGCTGCTGAGCCCCCAGTGCACCCCATGATGTGCCAACCCTGGTGGCTGTCTGCCACCCCTGCCCTTGTCACTGGGGGATGTTGCTGGGCAGGGGATTTATCAGCCGTGCTGTTATCTTCTCCTTTTCTCCTGTCCTTCCAGCCTGTGCAAAGGACGGACTCTCTACTCGGTGGTGAGAGACGCCAAAATCGTCCTGGACGTCAACAAGACGAGGCAGATAGCGCAAGAGATCGTGAAGGTACGGCGTGCTGGGGGGAGATGGTGGCACCGCAGGGCCAGGGCAGGACCCCCCCGTGTGCATGTCAGCACCCAGCCGAGCTGGCCCAGCACCCACAGCACCTTCTGGGTGCAAAACACGGGGCTGGCAGAGATCCCTGCAGCTCCCAGGGGATCCAAGGGCACCACGGCTGGCCCAGCCTGGAGCAGAGGCCAGGGAGGTGCAAGGGGTGTTGGGCAGATGTGGCTGAGCCCCATGCTGTGGTGATGGAGAGAAGCAACAAGAGGTGAACCCCGTGTCTTTGCTGGGGCACCCGGCTGGTCATGGGTGCTCCTGGCCCACCCCATGGGGCTCCATGCCCATCCCAGGGGTGCTCCCAGCCCCTTGGGTTACACCATCCACCCCACGCGTGCCCCAGCCTGGGTGGTGGCACCTTCTTGCAAAGCTCTGGATTGAAGTTGGGGTGTCCGCTTTTTTTCTTCTTCCTTTTTTTTTTTTTTTTTCCTGATCTGTATTTTCTATTTTTAAAAGAAGGATTTTTCCTGCTGAGCAAACATCTCAAGCATCAAATATGTTCTTGCCTCCCAAATGCTCACAGCAGGAGTTGATGGCTCGGGCCAGCCCCTCTCTCTGTACCAGTTGTTTCCTCCTACTGGTTGGGGTTTCAAGGAGCGGGCTGGGAGGCTGCTGTCTCCTGCGGCTGCCCCTGTATTCGACGTGGGTTGGGGACCTGAAGCCCTTCATGGCTTTACAGGGAAACACTAGCACAGGAGATCTCAGCAGGGCTGGACCCGTGAGAAGGGAGCATCACTGTGAAAAATTCACCCGTGACATTTGCCAAAGCAAATCAGCAAAAATGCCGTAGACCCAGCTTCATCCCTGATGGCAAACCTCTCCTGCACCCTCTCCTCTATGGCAAGGCTCAGCTGGGTGCCTCCTGAAACCTGCACCGGGCAGGGGATGCTGGCTCTGCCCTGAGGAGGTGGTGGAGCTGCAATTAGCAGAGGTCTAATTGCACGGGGTGGGCTTTGGCAGGGCTGGGGAGCAGCGCCCTGAGGAGGTGCGGGTCGGGCGACGCAGGGAGCTTTGGCTCCGCCACCCAGCCCAGCGCTGGAGTGACTTTATCTTTTGATTCTCCGCATGAGACCAGAGATCCTTTAAGCTTATTGGATTACCGGGTGCAAGGGCTCTTGTTCCGCTGCGATCCTCGGGAGCCGAAAGTTAATTTGTTTAAGGAGCGAAGCCGGCAGAGGGAGCTGGCTTTTCGCTCACGCGGGGCATCGGAGCAAATGACGGCGCTGCCGTGCCTTGTCTCAGATGGAATTTGCTGTGGGATCTGTGGTATCCCCCGCGGAGTCACCGGCTTCGTCAGAGGGGCTGATTGCTCCTCCAGGAATGCCTGCAGCAAAGTTTTTCCCGTGCTCCCTGGTCTCTAAATGCATCGTGGAGCAGAGCCATCGTGGCAGCCATCAGCTCGCAGGAGGCTCAGTGGCACGGCTGGAGGGTGCCCCAACCTGGACCTTGGCACCCACAGCCCCTTCAGGAAGCATCCTTCCCCATTCTAACCTTCCCCATTCTAACCACTGCATCCCAGCTCTGAAACTCAGCCCCCAAACCCGGTCTCTTCCCAAGACCCTCAGCAGGAGGTCGTGGAGGCTGCACCCTCCTCCCGGGGTGCAGGGTCTGGGTGCGCACCCAGATTTCGGCGTGGTGCTTGGCCTCAGGATGGGCAGCATTCATGAGCTGATTGCAGGGTGATTAACAGCCCCAAAATGCCAGGAAATAATTGCACAGTAGATGCAGCACCGTATAGCTACCGCATGAAGAACATGAGGCACAAAGGCACTGGCGGTGTCTTACAGCAGATTTTTAAACCTTATCCTTGCTCCATGTGCTGGGATTTGCAGACCCCTAACGAATCCAGCTCCGGCTGTGGCACCTTGGGCATCTGCAGCCCCCCATGGTTACCCAGGGCGGGTTCCCACGTGTCCATGGCCATACATGAAATGATCAGAGCTCGGATGGTGCCTTGTGGAAACCCACTTCAACCCTCCCGTGCCAGTGGTGAACTGATAATTGCTCTCAAGCAACAGTTCAGTAGCCCCTTCGGCATTAATCCTTGGGTCCTTCCATCTGGAACAAGTTTCCCCAGTCTGCTTAGGAGGATGAAAAGTGGGGCAGCACCACGAGCCTTGCAGCCAGGATAAATGTCCCCAGCGCCGTCCCGTTGAGCTACGTGTCCGCCCGCAGGCTGCTCCATCAGATGCCGCGTAACAAGCCCGGTGCAGCCGAGTTTGGATTTCCCACCCGCGGCCTTTTTTTTTGCCTCATTAGCAATAATTTTAATTAACCGGCAAGTAGTTTTTCCTAGGGGAAGGGAATTAAGGCAGGACTCCTGCGAGGCTCTTGTTCCAAGTCTAACCGTGCCGGTGCGCACGTGGGAAGCCCTAATGGCTCCGGCAGGGGATGTGATAGTGGGATGGAGAGCGTTGCCTTGTTCCCCCTCTGCTCCCAACCCCAAAAGAGAAGGAAGGCGAAAACATCACCATCAATTTCCCAGCGGAGGATTTCAGGGATGCTGCTTTGCTTTGCCGTTTCTTCCTCTGTGTAATCAATTAATCAGGGAGCAGTCGTGGGGTTGCCCCTTTTCTGGAGTTATCCTCTTTGTTTGTGCTTCTTGTTCAGTTCTTTCTTTTTTTTTTTTTTTTTTTTTTTTTCGTCTCCCTTCTGCCCTAGGGGATGGGGTACCTGCATGCCAAGGGGATCCTTCACAAGGACCTCAAGTCCAAAAATGTTTTCTATGACAACGGGAAGGTGGTGATCACGGACTTCGGCCTCTTCAGCATCTCGGGTGTTCTCCAAGCAGGCAGGTAGGACACGGCGCGATGGCAATCCTGGGTTTGTCCCCAGTCCTGGAGCTCCCCTTTGAGCTGGGGACATGGCGGGACCCCAAAAGCTAATCTGCATGTGGCTGCCTGGGTCTGCAGCCTTGGTGGGCACCAGGACAAGGGGGCCTTTGGGTGTCCACTTCACCAGGGTCAGGAAAGCTGCCTTAATTCCTTGTCCCTTCCCCAGTGATATTGCTATAATCCGATGGCATCTGCTCCATTCCCTGCTCCTTGGCTGCTGAATGATGCCGTGCTGGTGACCTTTTGGATGCTACAGACATCTGGCCGTGGTGTCTGCACCAAGCCAGAGCATGGAGCAGAGCACAGCAAGCAGAGAGCCAAGCTCGGGACATTTACAGCATTACAACGTTTCGTTATCTCTTTCAGTTTGAAGTCAAGCATATTTCGTAAATGTTCCCTATTATTTTTTTTTATTATTTTTTAAAGTGTTTGGGAAGGTTTGCAAGCTGTATGCATGGCAGCGCTGAGAGTTTCAGCAGTCGTTCAAAGGAAGAAAAGCAAAGCTGGGTGGGGGAAAGGAAATGAGGGGAAAAAGAGTAGAGGTTTTATTTTCTGGTTTGGGTAATACTGAACAAAAACCATTGCTGGTTGTGTGGTGCCCAGCTGGCCTTCTGGGGCTGCTTTTGGCCTTACCCACTGCACATGGTGCTGCTGGAGAGGTTGTGGCTGGGGGGACTTTGCTCCTGCCTGTATGAGGCTGCAGCTCACTGCAGCAGCAGCAATAGGCTTTGGGTAAAAATGGGCAGATTTTGCCAGGGGGCAAAGATTTTTCAGGAATGAATGTGTTGTGGATGTGTCCCACGGTTGGTCAGAGCCTATGATATTTCCACGATGTTATCATCAGCAATGCTCTGGAGATAAAAAGCAAAGTGGGGCACTGGGGAAATGGGAACCTGGTGCTGTGGGTGATGCACGGCTGTCTCTGCCCAAGATCGGGATGACATTGGGGGATGAAGCCACGAAGACTGCTCAGGAGAGGAAGGAAGGCACACGGGGCTGGGCAGAAATACGAGGTGTAACAGGAACAAGCAGCATTTTGCTAGGAAAATGGAAATCCTTCAGGAGGAGCTTTGGGGATGGCTGCCCTGGACTGCTGGCCCCCCAACGTGTCTTCTGCTGGTGAAGAGCTAGGGGAAGGCTGGGATCTGCACTCATCATTCACCACAGGTTCTGAAGCAGAAAGTGCCTGCAGGTCTGGTTTCCCTGCTCAGGGTGGCTCCTTATGGCTGGCTACGCTCTCTGGCAGATGAGGAACAGGAATCGAGCCCAACCTGGGTTCCCTGGAGGCTCCCCACATGTGTGTGAGCAAATGTTTGCAGGTCAGGTGAAGGTTGGGGATGTCACTTTATGTGACTGAGGACTACAGCCTGGCTGGTTTTCCCAAGGGCTAAAAAATGCTGGGGTTTCCAATTCCTCCCAGCACAAGGCTGCCTGGAGTTCATGCGAGCACCCAGCACAGCGAGGCGCTCACCCTGCTAGATGTGAGAAGGCTATTGAAACTATCTTATCCTGGTGATCTTGTCTTTATTTTTTCCTGTATTTAAACATCGCAGGGCTCGGTAAGGCTGCTCTGTAATTAGGAGAGGCGTGGGGTGGCTTGGAGTAGGCTGAAGAGCTCTTCTGCTCTCACTCTTGCTCTGCCGTTTAGCAGTGGTGCTCGGCACTCAGCTGGTGGTGCTCCTCTGGTAGTCAAAGCAGGCAGGGCAGTTATGAAGGCAGGCGAGCTTTTGTTACAAAACCTCAAATTGTTGTAATTTCACCAAATTTGGGATTGCACTGTCCGCATGATGGGGCACCAAGGAGAGGAGCCATCGAGTCCCAGGGCTCCTTCAGCGGTCGTGCGCTCTGTGCGTGTCCCCACACATCCTTGGGAAGGCGTCGAGGCACAACCTGGGAAAACTTCCTCCATGGGAGACAGTGAGCTCTGCCTTCTCACGGGGCAGTTCTGTTACCTCCTGAAGAATGACGCTGCCAAATTCTTCACTGGCACGCAGTGAAGCTGCTTAACATCTTATCACCCACCGGCTGCTCTGCGCTCCCTGCCTGCTGTAGCGCCAAGGCGACATCGGCTCCTTTCCAGCCCTCCTGTGTCCCACCACCGTGGTCAGGAACATGTCCCCACCATGGCCACCTCCTTGCTGCTGTCAGGGGAGAAGCATTAATTTGGTGAAGCAGCTCCAGAAGGAGCAGGAGAGAGCAGAGAGAGGCACGAGTTGTGCCACCGGTGCATCCTAGTTGCTGTGGGAGGATGAAGGGAGGAAGCCACCAGCATCATCCTCAGCTGCCGGCCAGATGTATTTGTAACCAATGTATTTGTACTGGCTGGGGGAAGATCTTGAGGAGGTAGGGAAATTATGGCCTGGAGGGGCTCTTTGGGGTCGAACACCTGAAAACACTCATTTCTGGGCTGCTATAGGGTTGGAAGAGACCCTCGGAGGTCCCTAGCCCCTGCTCAGATCAAAGCAGAACCAGCGCAGGTGTTTGTGCTGTTGGGATTTACCCAAGATAATGCTTTACCCTGCTCTTCCAAGGCATTTTGGCACAATGGTCACAGTGAGGACCATGACAGAGCAAGGTGCCAGCCCCAGTTGTGCTCCACCACCTGGCAGGGACAGGCACGAAGCCACCACGCCTGCTGGCATTGATCCCAGGGGGGTTAAAGCCCAGCCTTGTGAGGATGCCCTGGGGAAAACCAGGTATCAATGGGCAAAAGGAGCAGGGGCTGGGGGCTGCTGGTGGCGATGCCTGCCCTGTGGTACCCATGGTCTTGTCTCCGTGTTTTGGCAGGAGGGAGAACAAGCTGCGGATCCAGAACGGGTGGTTGTGCCACCTCGCCCCCGAGATCATCCGCCAGCTCTCACCCGACACCGAGGAGGACAAGCTGCCCTTCTCCAAGCACTCGGATGTTTTTGCACTGGGGTGAGTCCCTGCGGCGTGGTCTGAGACCATCACTGGGCTCAGGGCATCATCCTGCTTCCAGAGAGCTTGGGTTCAACCCCCTCGATCACCAAGTCCTCCTGTTTCACGTGTAGACAAGGGTGACTTGGGGAAATTGCCTCTTCCTGGTATGGGTAACGATGAGGAAGCTCCTGGAATGGGATGGGGATGAAGTGGGATGAGGATGGCATGGGAAGGGAATATGATGGGATGGGGTTGCAGTGGGATGGGGATGCCGTGGGAAGGGACCACAGATCCCAAAGCCACCAACCCCCCTGATTGTCCCAGCTGGATGCCTGCTGGTCTGAGCGGCGGGGGCTGAATGCGCAGGGGGAGGAGATGCCAAGAGGCTGAGCAGAGGAGAATTGATGAGTCTCCTTCAGTGGGAGCATTCAGCCGACCGGCTCATCGCTCCGGCTATTTGTCTAGAAGAAAGCATCCTTTATGGCAGGAGCCCCATCACGCCCCAATAAAACCTTTCCCGAGATAGGCGGGAGGTTTTATCTGGAGGATTAATTTTCTCGTGCACACCTTGAAGACTGCGGGCCACGGTGGTTACTTTACGTGAAGCTCTTATCTGAGGCAATATTTCCATCAAAACCGCCGTAATTAAAGCTGAAAGGGTTTGGAGCTCTCCTCCCCCCGAGGTAGAACTTGAGCACAAAGAAAAAAAAAAAAAAAAAAAAAAAAGAAAGAGAAAAAAGAAGTAATTAAGGGATCTGGTCAGGCTAAGTGAAAACTGGTTACTTTGTCTTTTTAATTCGAGAATGAGCAATTCACTAAAGGAGCCAGCAGTTTCCTTTAAAGATTTTCTCATAATTTCACTCTTTCATGTTTCTGTGCCCTCCTGCGAGCTGGGCAGGATGCCGGACGGTCCCTGTGGGCTGTCACTGTCACAGCTCCCCTTGGAGATAATTCCCCTCCTGTGATTTGGGGACAGTAACAGGGAAAGAGCTTTTAGAGACTCTGGGAAAGGCGAAAAGTCAGCGCTCAAGCTCCCGGATAGAAACCTGAATTTTGCAGCATTTAATGCATCCAGGCACCACCAAAATCCTGCAGTGGGTTCTCCCTGTGCCCACCGAGCATCTTGTCCCTGCTGCCTGCCTTGTGCTGCCGAGCACAGCACACGCAGATATTTTATCTCTCTTGAGTCCCTTCGCAGCAAATTTTATAAACGTGGAGCAAAACAATAGGCATGGACAGGGCTGCCTGCCTGCAGCATCACCGCACGAGATTGATGCTGCTTCGAAGTGAGGGGGAAGTGGCTGGAGAATCCCATGTGGTGGAGCTGTTTCAGGTCTGGGGATGATTCCCCCGGGCTGGGATGTTCACCTTTCCCCTGCTCGTGCTCCTGCGTGCAGGGATGGAGGGGAGCACTGATGTCTTTGTGACGAGCACCGAGCATCTCCGGCTGTAAGGACAGGCAGTCAGACAGGCTGTGGATGGGTTTGGGGCAGGGAGAGGTGGCTGCAGGTGTGGGATATTGAGCCGTGCCCCCTCGGGGTGGCTCCTTGCTGCCCCTGATCCTCCTGTCTCCCACCAGCACCATCTGGTACGAGCTGCACGCGCGGGAGTGGCCCTTCAAGACGCAGCCGGCGGAGGCGATCATATGGCAGGTGGGGCGGGGGATGAAGCCCAACCTCAGCCAGATCGGGATGGGCAAGGAGATCTCGGTACGTGCTGTGGGGCAGGCGGATCCCTGCATGCGTGCGCGGAGGGGGGATGTGCTTCGGGAAATGCTCCGTGCTACCTGCAAGCGAAAAAAATAATCAAAGGGTTCCTCGGGTGAGGTTTGGTCCTGCTGCCACTGTGCCAGCTTGCACCTCAGCCCTGCACAAGGATGTGGGGACGGGGACGGGGCTCCTTGCAGGGGATGCGGGGTGGATATGGGGTGCAGGGGTGGGTGGTAGGCGAGGGAATGGCTCTGGGTGCTCACGTGCTCGCCCTGTGCGGCTGCAGGACATCCTGCTCTTCTGCTGGGCCTACGAGCAGGAGGAGCGCCCCACCTTCACCAAGCTCATGGACATGCTGGAGAAACTGCCAAAGCGCAACCGCCGCCTTTCCCACCCGGGGCACTTCTGGAAGTCGGCGGAGTAAGTCCCTGCCCACGCCCCCCTGGACCTAGGGGAGAGGTGGGGGTCCCCTAGGGTGAGCTAAGGGAGAGCAGCGAGGGCAATTCTGGCTGCTGCAGGTCCTGCTTGTGCCCCACCGAGGGCTCTGAGGCACAGATTTTTCCTCCTGCCCCTGATAACCAAACCTCCCTTCCTTCCCTGTGCCCCAAAGCTGGGGGCTTGAGTGTCCCCTGTGCCACCTGCGTGTCCCCGTGTGCTCGGTGCTCCCAGGAGCAGCACGAAGCCGGCAGTCAGACGGCCCCAACATCACCCAGACTTTAAGCCATTAATCAGGATGGAAGTTAATTGCCAGCCCATGCTCCGAGCAGGCACCAGGACGGCTCTGGCAGCCGGGCAAGGAAAGCTGAAGGTTGATGAACCCCAAAGCAGCAGGCTGTGCAATTACTCAGTCAGCTCTGAGCAGGTTTTGCACCAAGCCACACTCGGGCTGCCCGGCAGCTTCCCCTTTGTTACCGGCCCCATAACCTGCTCACAGCTGGCTCCCACCCTAGTGCCTGGTGCTGGGGCCACAGATGGGTCCTGGGACCTCTCTGGTGCAGGAGCATCCCTGCACAAAGGTTCTGGGGAAAAAGGACAAAAAGCCCCTGTGGGGTCCTGCTGTTGCTGCAAGCCCTTTTCCCCTTGGGAACCTAACCGGTAACACGTCGGCAGGATGGGTGCGGAGGGTTTTTGGGGAGGTTTCTGCAAAACCACCCTGACTCTGCCATTTTGTCCCCTTTCCAGGCTGTGACCGGAGGAGCTGAGGGAAGGTGCCTTCCTCCCCCTGCGCTTCTCCTCGTCCTCACCGCTTATCCTCCAGGCGCCGTGGCAGAGCAGCGGGCGCTGCAGGATGGGAGCGCTGCCTGCTCCCCGCAGCCTTCCTCCCCGACGGAGAGGGGCCGGTGGCCGGGGACCTGTGGGGACACCGCCACGGCAGGGGGGTGACAGTGGCCGCGTGCACGGTGGCTGCGTGGCCAGCACCCTGCCAAGCAGGGCTGGGCGGCTGCAATTTAACACCAGGGCTTCTCTGATCCCAATCAGCATGGTCAGTGCTCACGTCGCTCCTTCGGGGCCGGCTCGCTTTTTGGTTCTTAGGGATTTTATTTAATTTTCTTTTTCATGAAAAAAAAATAATAATAATGGGGGGGGGACAAGGGGGGAAGTGCTGCTGATTCACGAGTTCCGTGCCGCTGCTATTAGCTGCCCCCCACCGGGAAATGCATCCGCAGCGTCCCGCTCCTCGGCACCCCGTGGTGGGCAGCGGTGACCTTTCACAAGTGGCTTCTCCGCTCCCGGCCGTGCCCACTTAGGCTCCCCCCGGCTCTCCCTCTCAGCAGGGCACAGCTCCACGGCCCCGCTAAATTAGCCCTTGGCCCCAGCGCGGAGCTAATCAGCCGACCTCTCCGCCTCGCCTGTCCCCTTTGCTTCGGGCTCTCTCCAGAAATAGCTGCGCCGTGCCAAGGGCTGTTATTCGGATGCTCGAGGGCTGGACAAGCTTGTGGGTTATTTTTTTGGGCTTGTCTATAGAGCAGCGGGAGCAGGCTCTGGTTGTACAGAGCTCGCATCCCCTTCCCGGCCCCATAGCTGTCCCAGCACCCCGGACATCCACCATCCATCAGCCAAAGCCCCGAGCTCGCTGCTCTTGGGGCAGCATCTTGGGGCCGGTGCCCCGTCTCGTGCCGGTGTTTCCCTCTCCCTGCCAGCTCGGCTGGGTCCCCGAGCCTATTAGATGAGCTGTCAAGTGACAGCAGAGAGCAAATTGCGTTCTCAGGCTCTAACCGAGAGTAATTGCTTGACAGGAGCTGCCCTGAATAATTCAGTCGTGGTGTGAGTTGGTTTTAATTCGGAGCTGTTACACAGCTCTGCAAACTAACCGGCCCTGTGGTGTTTGCTGCTCCTCCGACCGGCTCTTGCTGGTGTTTTCTGCTGCTGTGGCTGAAATCGATGAGGATCAGAAGCCTCTGCTGAGCGCTGGAGGTGGGAAGAGCCGTGGGAACGGAGAGGTCCCAGAGGCTCCTTCCTTAAGAAGGTCCTGGGAAAAGGCTGTTCTGGACGGGGCTCAGGCTGGTGCTTTTGGGGCACGTCCTGTGCCGTGCTGTCACATCCCTGCTGCTTTGCACTAAGCGAGGAGGAGGCAGTGGGCCCAGGTCTGTGTTTGGCCATGCACGGGGTGAGCCTAGGTGAGCATAGGGTGCACGCCAGGCTGTGCCAATTCCCCCTGCACCCGGCAGCACTGGCCCTTCGCGGTCCCTCTGCACGATGCAGCAGAGCTTGGCGCAGCTGGTGAGCATCTCCCCGTCCTGCTGATGTAGGATGCTCAACATCTGCTCGCTCTCTGCCTCCTCCACGTCCCTCCTCTTCCCTCACTCACACAAACCAGCTTCATCTCACCCTGGGCCACCACGACGGTGTCCTCTGCTGCCTGCCCTCCCCTCCCAAAGCCTCCTCTTGCACTCCCCATCCTCTGTGCGCGTGCCATAAGTGTTGCACTAAAGCTCGGAGCCTCTCTGAGTTCTCACCAATGCCTTTGCTTGCAGCAGCCCCGGGGACTGTGGGGCTCTGGGGATGGGGACTGGTCCCCACGTCCTGTCCCCACCGGTCCTGTCCCTGTTGCTCATGCTGGCAGGCTGAGCACCCACAGCTCTGTGCGCCCTGGGATGGGCACGAGGGGGAATCCACAGCACGGGCACTTTGTCTCCGTGTTGGAAAGCTCAAGGAGGTGATGCCGTGGCTGATGCTCAGCATCAGGGGTAGCAAGGTCCTCTGGCCTGGTGGGCACCGTGCAGATTTGTGGTGGAGGCACTTGAAAGACTTTCTGAAGACCTGCTGTGCTTTGGGAGTCTGAAGGGAGCTGAGGGATGCTACAGCCAACAGGTCTCACCCAACCCAGCTCTGCTCTTTCTGCCCCATTTTTTCTTCCTGGGGGCATCTCCCCCAGGCCACGAGCAGAGGGAGACGTCGCACAGTGGCACCAACAAAAAACTAGCTGCCCTCTACTTACCATAAGCGAGCCCAGAAGAGCAGCTCCCTCCCTTCCATTCAGCGCAGCAGCGGCTGTTTGTGCAGCCGCGTTATTTGCATCATGCCTTCTTATTTCTGAAAGTCTTAATTATTTAAAAAAAAAAAAAGAAGCAAATCTTATTTATTTATTTATCGTTTTTTATTTTTTTTTTGACTCCGGCTTTGTGCGTGGGTTTTTTTTATTTTTCCTCTGGTTTAAAAATATCCAGCCCTTCAGCACGGAGGGGATGTGGGAGCCGCTCTCCACAATGCCCCCTAATAGGACATCCGACGGCGCGAGGAGCTTCCTCCGCCCGCTCCATCGAGCGGCACGAGCCAGAGGGGAGGCAGGGATTTATTTGGGGATGCTCTGGGTGGGAGCCAAGACGGTTTCGGTGATGTTTTAAGCAACAACTCGATGCGTAGGGAGCCGTCCCCAAACCCAGGGGACGTCCCCAAACTCAGCGCCCTTCTTGGGTGGCTGAATTAGAGCTGGGTGGGGTGCCTGTGGCTTGGAGCTGCTCAGCCTTTGGTTTTGGCAGGTGCTGCTGCAGGCTCGGTGCAAACAGCTCGGTTCAACATCTGGGGACAGTGGGACACGTGTCCCCACCCCACTGGGCACCTCCTGTCCCCTGGGGACCACCAGCCCCCCAAACTATGCCATGCTGTGGGGTGGCGCAGGGTGGGAGCCAGCGGGGCAGCGGGCACACTTTGCCTCCCTTCCCTTTAATTTATTTTAATTTAACTTGGTTTGCAAATAAGTGATTTCTCGGGAAGCTTTGTCAGCCTTCTTGATTTCCGTTCCCTGTAAAGTACGCTGTTACATTTCCTTGTACATAAGGTATATATAAATATATATACATATCTCTATATGTATGTATATAGATATATACATATATAACAAGCTCTGAATCCTGTACAGTTTCAAACTGAACTCGATGGCTGCTTTGTTTTCTCCGTGTTAGTTCTGACCGTTGCAGAATGAGCTGGTTTTAATTTCCCGTTTTTCCTCTTTCTGTTTTCTTTTTATAAATATATACATAAATATATATATATATATTTTGTTGTTGTCGTTGCAAGACTCTCGTCACTGGAAAAGAACAATTGTTTCTGGTGCAAAAAAATAAAAAAGAAAAAAACACACACACACACACACAAAAAAAAAAAAAAAAGCTGAGAAAGGCACGATGGATCTCCCCGATGTAAATTTGTACAGTAACATTTATAACGTTTTCTACACTTTAAGAAAGTATTTATAATTTCCGCTGTCTGACTGAGTGCGAATCTCCGTGACCTGCAGAACTGGTTAGCCCTTTGTTCCCGTGGTTTGTCGTGCAGTGTTTGGTGAGGTGACAGTGTATGAATTATTTATGCCAATAAAAAAAACCACTTGGAAAACCAGCGCGCCCCGTGTGCCCACCTTTGGTGCTCGGGGGGGGACACACACCGCATCTAACACCCCCCCCCCAGACCCTCCTCATCCTCACCAACATCCCGCTGACCTGGGGCTTGTAATTAGGGCGATAATTCACGGTGAATACCTGGGAGGGGAGCATGGGGAGATGGGTAAAGGGTAGAGCAAGCAGGAGAATAAATCTCAGCCGGGCTGTGCCGGGTGCTGCCGGGGGTGCTCGTCCCCAGCCGGGGCCCCCCCAGGACGGCTGAGCCCCGTGATGGAGCGCTGGGGGCGCCGTGCATCTGCTGCTCTGTTTGCTCGCTTCTCCCACGCTGTTTTACCGGGGGGCCACCATCCATCTGCCAAAATGCCCGTCGGAAAGCAGCGGCGGGGCCCTTATGGTAGGTGACGGGGAAGAAAATCGCGGCGGGTTCATGATTTCCCCCCCCCCCCCTTCCTTCCTCAGCCCCTTTCCGCATCACCATCGCCCGGGTGCTTGAAAGGTAAAATAATGATGGCTCGCCATTAATAAACCATGAACCCGCAACACGTTCCCCCTGTCGAGGGCTTTTCATCTTTCAAAGCCTGCAGGAGGCGGTAAGCAATTAGGGCAGGCGCATCCTGGGGGGGCAGCGGGGCCGGCTGGGGGGGGATTTTTGTAGGACGGATGGGGAAAGTGAGACTGGGAGGGACGGGAGAGGTGTTGGGGACTGGGGGCAAAGAGCCACCACTTGAAACCTTGTGTGCTCAAGGCTTTGTCCCCCCAGAAGCTGATGGGGATGCTGGATTCACCACAGCATCACCGTACCTATGCCATAACCCTGTGGGTTCCCCCATGTGGACTGGGGGGGGGGTCCCACTGGCCTGGATTGTAACTGGTTGGCACTGGTGGGGGACTGGGCAGCACCACGGGGGCAGAGCCACTGATTGATCCCCCTGCCAAGCCCAGGGCAGGGGGTGCTGAGCTCTCATGCCTAACGAGGTGCCAGCACCACTATGGGGATAAATCCATGCTGCGTCCCCCGGAGCAGCCCCAATGACAGCATTTTGGGATTTGAGGCTCCCCGGGACCCGGATCTGCGTGTGGATGTGTTGCAGAGCCACACGAACGCACGCACGTGTCCGTCATCTCCGTCTCCCTGCCGATGAATCATGAGCCATTAATATTTCACAGCGGAGGACAGGCGCGCGGCGTCAAAGAGGAGCTGAAACGCTCCCGCTGCCAGCTGGGGACAGGGCTGGGGACGTGGTGGTGGCACGGTGTCCCCGTGTCCCCGCGGCTGCTCGGATCACCCCCCTCCCTCCAGACACAGGGGTTTATCCGTGCACATCTTCCCCAAGAATTAAATGTATGCTGAAGCCATTTATTGGCATGAACTTAAAAAAAATAATAATCAGATGTGCAAGTGCCAAACCCGTGCAGCTGCTAGACCTGGATGTCACCACGGAGGGGACCGCGCTGTCACCAGAGGGGTGGCTCCAGGCACCGCTTCTCCCCTGGTAGCACAGCAGAATGGGCTCGTTTTCCCCCGTCTGCTCTGGATCGGCAGAAAAAGGAGAAAAAAGCCTGGCTGGGAGCCAGATCGTGAGCCCAGAGGGTGAGAAACTGTGGGTGGCCCCCGGGCAGCGCCTCCACCCACCCCAGCACCAGGATGCGGCCGTGGGGAGCCGGGGCTGGGGGTGCCCGGATCGGATCGGTGCCCATGGCCATGCTGGATCCTGCCTGGCACAATGGGGCATTGTTCGCCCGCCCTGATTTATGTTTCCTCCTTGTGCTTTCTCAGGAACCTGCAACGAGCTCTCGCTGCTGGGGTGCCCTGGGCCGGTCCCTGCTGGGCACCAAGGGACCCGGGGGGGGTCCTGGCACGGGCTGGGGATCCGTGAGCCCTTCCCTAGGGTCAGGTATCTCGTCAGGGGCCATCCTGCCCAGGGGCTGGGACAACCCAAGCCCTCTCCATCACTGATGCTCCAGAGAGCAACATGGGGAGCCCCGGGCAGGCGGCTGACGATGCTCCGACTAATTGGCTGCTTGCGCCACGGCCGCCCACCCTCTAACAGGATTGCTGCTCCCAGCTGGGGCAGGGCTGCTCCTGCTTTGCTGCTTGCAGAGATTAACGCCAGCCAGGGCTCGCAAGGGAGCTGCCCTTGGGTTTCCATCCTGCCCTACCCACCTGGAGGGGAAGGGGGTGCCTCGGTTCCCCCCCCCCCGTGGTGCCCGCCTGCCCTCCCCACACGTCTCGGTGCTCCCGTTGCTCAGCAGATTCCCTTTCCTCACCTCTATTTTTACCCTGCCCTTGGGTGCCCGTCTCCCGAAATCTGAGCCCCGCTGCCTTGCCCCGTGCCCAGGGACCTTGCAAGGCTCTGCCTGACTCCGGCACCCTGGGGACCCCTCCTGCCCCGGGAAGGGGCAGAGATTTGCAGTTCCCAGCTTTGTGCGCTATCCGCCGCAGCTGCAGCTTCCTTTGAGGGGTGAAGAGCCACACCATGCCCTGGGCACAGGTAGAAAGACCAGCTAAAGGCTTTCCAGTGCCTAGCAGCTGTTTATTCCTTGTTTTTTCTTGGGGGTGGGGAACAGGGTGGTTTTCTGTGTTTGTATGGCAAGCTGTGAGCCTGGGGGTGTCGGGCAGGGATGCTCTGCGGTACCTGCTGGCTCCGTGTCCCTGGGGAGCTGCAGGGGGGACACCAGAAACCTTTTTCTGCATGGGTCTGGCAGGAGCAGAGCATCCTGAAGCTGGGAGGGGGCACAGGTTGTCCCCCGTGGGGGCAGCAGTGGGAACAGGGCAGATCCCACCAGGCTCTTCCCTCCACTTGCAGGAAAAGCGTCCTGCAGGGGTGAACCAGCCCCTCTGTGGCCAAAGCGATTTATTTCCCAGAACCTGGAACTGCCTAGGGGCTAGGAGAGAGAAAGCACAAGGCCCCTTTGTGAGTGGGGTCGGGAAAGGGCTGCCCCAAGACATCCCAATCTGTCCCCAAACATCCCAAGCAGAGCCCAGGCACGGCTGTGCGAAGTGCTGCATCTGCTTGCTGCCTCTGCTCCCTGCGCTCTCATTTCCTCTCTCGTTTTCTCTTATTTTTGGCTGCAACCTTTTCTCCAGCACCCTTGTGGGCACGGGTCCGTGCTCACCCCTTCTCCTCTGCGGTGCCCAAACCTTGCTCCCAGCCCAGCCCCACAAAACCAAACCCTCTGGGGGCTGTTTGAGTTTTGCCTTTCCAGCGGGGTGGTTTCTCTTGGGCTCCGTACCCAACACCCCGATGCCATCCAGGAGGTTTGCTGGGAATGTGCCGGGTAGGAGTCAGTCATGGGGAAGCCCTCGCTTTTTGGCTGGGTGATTTCCACCTGCTCCTTCCCCTGGGCTTGTCCCAGAGCGATCCAGTGCCTGGAGGAAAATGGATTGCCCCATTATGGGTGCTTTATGGGACACCTTAAATACAACGCAGAAGCCGTGGCCTCCCGGGGAGCACCCACCCACACCCACCCCATCACCCATGGGGCCGTGCTGCCTCCGGGCAGCGCTGCTGCAGCACCCAGGGGACACCGGTGAGTGGGGCTGGGGGCTCGGGAAGGGCTTTGGTGGTGCAGGAGGAGGAGGAAGGAGGAAACCTGGGGCTGTGCGTACCTCATGGGGCTTGGATCCTGGCCTCAGGATCATGCTCAGGCTCCTAAAGGTGCAGGTGGGAAGTTTTTGCATGGGGAAAGCCTGGATAGGAGGCGACAGGAGGGACCCTGGTGATGATCTGACCTCGAAGCCCCGCTGTAATTAATGTGGAGCCCTGGGCCACGTCCTAATTCTCAGGCTTTGCAGGGGCTGAAGCCACGGCGAGGAGAAAAATCAGTGCAAAGCCCTCTGAGGTGCCTGCAAAGGGCTGTTATCTCCTGACTGAGCTGGGGGTGGCCTTCAGATGAAACCCCACCACCAAGGACAAGAATGCTCCTTGCATGCTCTTCAGGGGCAGACTAAAACCAAAGCCTGCTTCCTTGTAGGCAAAATTCCTTGGGCAAAACGAGAGCCTTACTCACTGTGGTGTGGAAACAGGCTTTTTCCTGGGAGTGGGTCTTGTCAGGCCTTGGGGAAAGGGTTTTTGCAGTGGGGAAGGTCTCAGGGCCCTGCACAGCACCCAGCTGGTGCCATGGGCTGCAGCCCAGCACTGCCTGCAGGGCTTCGTCCTCTTTTTTTTTTTTCCCCTCCTTAGTGGGTGTTTGGAACACAAATCCAACGCCCTCTCATCTTCACCCTGCCTCCTCCAAAACGCACCTGGGCGAGACCCGAAACCGCCAAACGCCTTGAAAATGAGCTGGAAAAATGCAGCTTGTGCGATTTGGGAAGGCGCAGAGCAGCCTGCACCTGCGGAGGTTAAAGTTACTGAATAACCAGCGCCTCCACCAGGGACCCCTCGGGCTGTGACGCCCCACGGGTGTTTGCTTTACCCCAAATCGCAGGCAATGCCCCTGCTCCCACCTTTGGGGACCCCAAGGGGCTGTCGGGCAGATCGGGGTCCCCGGGAGGGCTGTGGAGCCGGGCACGGGAGGGGACGTGGCTGGGCCCCGGCGAGGGCGAATGCCACCGTGGGAAAGCTGGCTGGGGCTGCGCAGCCGGCTCGGCACAGCTCAGCCAGCCCTCCCGCGGCTCTTCTGCAAGCAAGCGCGGTTCGTGGAGCCGCCGGGAGCTTTCTGTCCCCATCTGGACAGCCCCAGGATGCAGCCGGAGCCGTGGAGCCGGTGCGTGGCTTTTGTTCGCTCGTCCTCCCCGCGACGGACCCCGCGTGCGGGGGCGCGATGCCGGCGCACAAGTAAGGGTGGGGTGGCCGTGTCGGTGTGGCGAGCCCGTCCGTGGGGTGTCCCCGTTGTCCCTGCATGGCTGGGAAAGGGGAGGAATGGGGGCAGATGTCTGAGCTGTGACTGAGCTGGGAGGTTTCCAGGGGACGCGCAGAGGTGGCGATGTCAGGGCTATGGGGTGGCCGCGGTGGATGTCCCAAGCGCCCTGTCCCCTGCTGATCC